>NW_013655269.1:26843-38515 GCF_000499385.1 Eimeria necatrix
CCCGCTGGGCTTCGGCTATATAGACCCAGAGACTGCATGCAGCAGCATAGCAGCAGCAGCAGCAGACAGTCAGCAGCTCGCGGATTTGCTGCTGCAGGTCCTCGAAGACATGCTGCCTCTCATTTCCTGGAGGTCAGACACCCCCTGCTGCTGCTGCTGCTGCTGCTGCTGCTGCTGCTGCTGCTGCTGCTTGCTGCTGCTGCGTGCTGCTGTTCCTTATGCTGCTGCTGCTGCTGCTGCAGCTGCTCAGGCAGCAGCAGCAGCAGCAGCAGCAGCAGCAGCAGCAGCAGCAGCGTTTTAGAAGAGCATTTGCGAGTGCATTAGCGGATGCCTGGTTTGCGAAAAGAGGGACTAAAAGGGTTTGAATAAACGCCCTTTTAGGGTTTCGAGGGTTTAGGGTTTAGGGTTTAGGCGTTGGGAGCATGGTTTGCGAAAAGAGGGAATAGAAGTGTTTGAATAAACGCCCTTTTAGGGTTTCGAGGGTTTAGGGTTTAGGGTTTAGGCGTTGGGAGCATGGTTTGCGAAAAGAGGGAATAGAAGTGTTTAGGGTTTAGGGTTTAGGGTTTAGGGTTTAGGGTTTGTGCAGAGGCGTGGTGGAGAAGCGGTGTTTCGTGGAGAGTTTGCTGCAGTGGGTGGAAGCGGACTGCAGCGGCTGCAGCATTTACAGCAACTTGAGATATTCTCAAAACTTAATTTCTGCTGCTTTCAAAAACAAATTTAAATGCACTTTGCCCACCGCCCGCAGCTTCTACTCGGGTGTACGTACACCCCAACCAGCTGCGCGGGGTGTACGTACACCCCAAGCAGGTGTACGTACACCCCACGCAGGTGTACGTACACCCCGCAGAAAGGTCCGCCCAAACCCTAAACCCTAAACCCTAAACCCTAAACCCTAAACCCTAAACCCTAATAACTTTAAGGCGGGGTTTGGGGGCGGCGCGGGGCGCCGCAGGACTGGGAGGGGGGCTTTGGGAGTCAGGAGGCGCGGCTGTGCGCTGCAGGCCGCCCAAACCCTAAACCCTAAACCCTAAACCCTAAAAGGTGGTTTTTCGCGCGCGTTTTTGTTCGGGCGTAGTTTCGTGTGGTTTTTTCGCGGGATTGTTCCTCGTTTGTTTTTCTTGATTTATTTTCTACTTTTAATTTATTTTTAATTTATTTTTAATTTATTTTTAATTCTTTTTTATTAATTTTCGCACAATAAAAAGACTTCAATGCTTTTGCTGCAGACTGTTGCTGGAGACCTCGCAGCCCATATTGCCCAGGGAAAAGAAAGAAAAGAAAAACAAAAAGAATTAATTCAAAAACTAGAAAGAGAAAAAGAACTTGGTGAATTATTTAATTAATTTAATTAATTTAATTTAATTAATTTAATTTAATTTAATTAATTTAATTCAATTTAATTAATTTAAGTTAATTTAATATAATTAATTTAATATATTTAATTTAACGTAATTAATTTAAAAAGGAACTAAGTCAAAAAGGATTTAATTAATTGTTTTGTTTTTCATGTTAATTCAAAAACTGAAAAGCGAAAGGAATTTGGTAAATTATTTAATTAATTCAATTTAATTAATTTAATTCAATTAATTCAATTCGATTAATTCGATTTAATTAATTTTGATTTAATTAATTCGATTTAATTAATTTAATTTAATTAATTCAATTTAGCTCAATTTGCATTTTGTCTTTTTGTATTTTTTAAGTTTTATTTTATTTCTTGTTTGTTTAATTATGTTTTTTGTTTTCTTTTGTTCCTTTCATTTATTTGTATTTGTTTGTTTAATTATATCTTTTTGCTTTATTTAATTAATTAATTTATTTATTGAATCATATTTTATTTATTTATTTATTGAATTACATTCTTTCCTATTTCTTTGTCTCTTTATATCTTTGGCTCTTCTTTTCTTTTTCTGTATTTAAATCTTTCTGTGTTTTTTCTTTTTATCTTTTTAATTTTAAAATCCTTTTTATATCTTTTTGGCTCTTTTTTATTTCTTTTTTTTGTTTTTTGTTTATTTATATCTTTTCATATTTTTTGTTTATATCTTTTATCTTTTCTATCTTCTTGTGTTTTAATTTCTTTCTTTAATTTAAATCTTTTTACCTTTTTGTTATTTTAGATCTTTTTATCTTTTTGTTCATTTAAATCTTTTTATCTTTTATTTAAATCTTTTAATCTTTTTTATTTAAATATTTTAAATTTCTTTTTGTCCTTTTATTTCTTTTTATGTCTTTTGTCCTTTTATTTCTTTTTATGTCTTTTGTCCTTTTATTTGTTTATATCTTTAATATCTTTTTTTCTATTTTTCCTTTTTATATCCTTTTTATCTTCTTTGCTTTTATTTCTTTTATTTCTTTTACCTTTTTGTTTATTTATTTCTTTTAATTTCTTTTGTATCTTTTTATTCTTTATCTTTCGTCTACTTTTTTCTTTTTATTTCTTTTGATATCTTACTTATTCTTTTCCTTTTATTTCTTTTATTTCTTTATCTTTTTATGTATTTATTTATTCTATATCCTTTTATTTCTTTTAATCCTTTTGTTTATTTATTTTATTTATATCTTTTTTGTTTCTTTTTATACTTTTGTCCTTTTTGTCTTTTTATTTCTTTTTTTGTCTTTTGGCTTTTGCATTTTTCGTGTCTTTTATTTCTCTATTTTCTTTTTTCAGTTTTATTTCCTTTTTCCTTTTTATTTATTTTTTTCTTTTTCTTTGTTTTATTTCTTCTTTTTTTTTATATCTTTTAATTACTTTTAATTTCTTTTAATTTCTTTCATTTCACTTGACTTCTTTTACCTATTTCATTTCATTTCATTTATTTCTTTTTCATTTTAAACGCTTCAATTCATCTCAGTTATTTTAATTTAATTTAATTTAATTTAATTTAAATTAATTTAATTTAATTTAATTTAATTAATTTAACTAAATTAATATAATTAAATTAATCAATTTATTTTGTTTGAATTTCATTTCAGCTGAATGTTCCTTCAAACCCCAAACCACAAAAATGCCAAATTTCGGAAAACCCTCGATGAGCCGCAGAGAGCTCCTCGCCCAGACTCAGGTAAACCCTAAACCCTAAACCCTAAACCCTAAACCCTAAACCCTAAACCCTAAACCCTAAACCCTCGGTTAGGCAGCCTCGCCTCTGAGCCGTTCAACTGCCAGCTGCCCCACAAACCCTCTTGAAAGCCTCAAACCCTAAACCCTAAACCCTAAACCCTAAACCCTAAACCCTCGCGGTCTTTGGGGTTTCTCGTCTGGGGTATGAGCGAGAGTTTAGGGTTTGCGGGTGCTGCTGGTGGTTTAGAAGAAGAAAAAAGAAAATGAAAAAGAAGAAATAAATAAATTTGTGAAAAGAGATCTTGTTGAGGTGGACAGACACCCCGCGACTCCGCCGGAAACCCCACACTTTTTGGAAAAAGAAAAAAAAGAAAAAAAAGAAAAAAAAGAAAATCAAAAAAATGAAAAAAATGAAAAAAATGAAAAATCAAATTTCCATCAAAATAAACAACAACAAAACATTCTTCTCGAGTCTCCTCGCCAGCAAACGGATTCTTCCAGTCAGCAGCATTTTAAATTCTTTTTCTTTTTTCAAATTTCTTTTTTTTCTTTTTTTAATTTCTTTTTTTAATTGCTTTTTCTCAATTTGTTCTTCATTTTCCCTTTTACACTTTTTCTCTCTTTAAGCCTTTTTGTCTCTTTTTTGTCTTCTTTCTTTTTCTTTCTTTCTACTGTCTTTTCTTCTCTTTTTTTTTCTTTTTGAATCTTTTTTTACATTTGTCTTGTCCCTTTTTGTATCTTTTTTGTGTCTTTTTTGTTTCTTTTATATCTCCATTTAACATCTTTTTCGTCTCTTTTTTGTTTTGTTTTTAGTGCCTTTTTTGTCTCCTTTTTATCTCTTTTTTGTCTCTTTTCTTAATCTCATTTGTCTCTTTTTTGTTTCTTTTTTGTCTCTTTTTCATTTCTTTTTTGTGTCTCCTTTTCATTTCTTTTATCTCTCTTTTGTTCTCTCTTTTTTCCTTTTTGATTTCTTTTTGTCTTTTTATTTTTTGTTTTTGTCTTTTTCATTTTTCCTTTTTGTCTTTCCTTTTATCCTTTTATCTTTTAATCTTTTAATCTTTTAATCTTTTTAATCTTTTAATCTTTTTAATCTTTTAATCTTTTAAATGTTTTAATCTTTTAAATCTTTAAATCTTTTTAATTTCTTCTCCCCTCTTTATCTCTTTTGTCTTCATCTATTTTCTCTTTTTCTTTTCATAACTCCCTTCAACTCTTTTAATTATGCCCTTCTTTTGCTTCCAATAGCAATTTAATTACTTTAATTATTTCCATTATCAAATTAATTAAATTAATTAAATTAATTAAATTAATTAATTTAATTTAATTAATTTAATTATTTTAATTGTTTCTTTTTTCCCCTCAGAGCCTCCTGGGGGCCCCCCCTACACGTTGTGGCTGATGCAGGAGGGGGCCCCCCCCCCTAAACCCTTTTCTTTTGAAGAGGCCTTAAGGGGGGCCCCCCTGCCTCCAGTACCCCTTGACGAGTTATCTCCTGCAGCAGAAGGGGGCCCCCCAAGAGCAGCTAAACCCTCCCGAGGGGGCCCCTAGGGGGGGCCCCTGCTGCCTATACACCCGAACCCTGCAGGGGAGGACCCACTTTGGCAGCAGCAACACATTTAGCTGTGTCTCCTCCTTACGCGCTGCTTCCGCAGCAGCAGCAGCAGCAGCAGCAGGAGCAGCAGCGGCAGCAGCTGCTGCAGCAGCAGCTGCAGCAGCAGCTGCAGCAGCAGCTGCAGCAGCAGCTGCAGCGGGAGCCGCTGACCAGTGGTCTGGGCGCTGCCTTCCAAAGGCCCTACTGCAGCAGCAGCAAACCTCGAGAGACACCGCAGCAGCGGCGCATGCGGCTGGGCCTCTGCAGCAGCCCCTCGCCCCCAGCAGCAGCAGCAGCAGCAGCAGCAGCAGCAGCAGCAGCAGCAGCAGAACTCCGGGTCTTGGCGAAAAAGGAAGTCTTCAGAGATGTCCAAGAAGACCCCCTGCTTTGGGAAATTAACACCAAAGACTTCAGCAGGGTCAGCAGCAGCAGCAGCAGCAGCAGCAGCAGCAAAGTAAAACACGGCCAACGCAGCAAACGCGCCTTCTAGTGTACAGACACCTGAGGTGTACAGACACCTCGAGGTGCCTGTACACCTCGAGGTGTCTGTACACCTCGAGGTGTATAGGCACCTCCAGGTGTACAGACACCTTGAGGTGTCTATACACCTCGAGGTGTATAGCCACCTCGAGGTGTACAGACACCTGGAGGTGTGCAGACACCTGGAGGTGTGCAGACAGCTGGAGGTGTCTATACACCTGGAGGTGTACATTGAGCTTGAGGTGTCTATACACCTCGAGGTGCCTATACACCTCGAGGTGTCTATACACCTCAAGGTGTGCAAGGCGTTGAGGTGTCTATACACCTCGAGGTGTACAGACACCTGGAGGTGAACAGACACCTGAGGTGTGCAGTGACTTGAGGTGTACAGACACCTGAGGGGCACAGTGAGTCTGAGGTGTACAGACACTTGGAGGTGCACAATCAGTTTGAGGTGTACAGACACCTGGCGTTGTTTCTTTTGGCTTCTGGGGTGTATAGGGAGGTCTGTAGAAAGGCGCTTTGGGGTGTACGTACACCTGCTGCTTTTTTTTGTTTTTTCCACCAAGCCAAGGGGAATTTGGCCCTTTATTTGCTTCACTTTATTTGTTTTTTATTTTCTTTTCTTCTTTTTGCTTCATTGGCAAATTTATTCTTTAACGGGGCTGAGGTGTACGTACACCCGAACTCGCAGGCGCCCATCGGCCGCCGGGAACTCAAAAGGCCCTTTTAGGGAATTTTTGAGAAAAGTTTGAGACATTTAAAAAGACTTTTTGGGAAAAGTTTGAAACATTTAAAAAGACTTTTGGGGTTTTTAAAAAGTAATTTAAAAGACTTTTTGGGAAATGTTTGAGACATTTAAAATGACTTTTGGGGTTTCTAAAATGTAATTTAAAATGCTTTTTGTAATTACTTTGAAAGCGATTAAAAGGCACTTTAAGAATTTTAAAAAGAATTTTAAAAAGGACTTCTTGAGGTCTTCAGAAGTCTTTTCAAAAGGACATTTTAGAAGCTTTTTGGGAATTTCCTTAGGGGACTTTTAGTGCAATTTAAATGGCATTTTGAAAAGCTTTAAATGGATCTTTTTGGGATCTTTTTTAGGAGTTTAAATGCTTTAAAAAGACACTTAAAATAAATTTAAAAGGTCCTTTAAAGGGGCTTTTCAAGGGCTTTCTAAGGGCCCTTTAGAGGCCTCGTGCGAGCCCCAAGGGGGCCCCAGGGGGGCCCCTTGGGGCCCCCCGGGGGCCCCTTGTAGGCCCCCAGAGTCCCCGTTGGGGCCCCTAGGGGCCCCCTAGGGGCCCCTCAGGGCATTATGGGTTTCTTTTGAAGTCCTTTAGAGGCATTTTGAAGGCCTGAACAGCTGGCGTAGAGGGGCCCCTAGGGGCCCCCGAGATTCTTTTAGAAAGGGGCCCCATTTGAGGCCCCTTTTGATGTCTTCTGGGTACTAAAACGGGCCCCAAATGGCCAATTTGAGGGTCATTGGGGGCCCCTTGAGGGGCCCCCCAGGGTCTTAGAAGAGCCTTTGGAGGGCATCTAGAGGGGCCCCCAAAAGGGCCTCTAAAGGGACTTAATGGACTTTTAGGGGGGCCCCAGGGGGCCCCCCAAGAAGGTCTTAAAAGAACATTTAGAGGCCTAAATCCAGAGCCTTGAAGAGTCCCTTGAAGGGCCATTTAGCAGCCTCTAAAAGGCCTTAAAAGGGTCCCCTAATGGGCCTCCAGAGGGCCCAAGAGGGGCCCCCTTGGGGCCCCCAAAGGGCCCTCAAGGGCCCTTTGAAGGGCCCTCTGAGGGGGCCCCTCGAGGGCTTTTTGAGGCCCCCTAAGAGGCACTTTAATGTGGGTTTAGGGGCCCCTCTGCAGTCTCCAAGGGGGCCCCAGAAGCCCTTCTCAGTTGCCCATTTCTGTCCCTCAGGGGCCCTTCAGAGGCCCCTAAGGGGCCCCCAAGGGGCCTTTCAAAAGCCCCTTGAGGGCCCATTAGGGGCCCCTGAAGGGCCCTTTAAAAGCCCTTTAAGAGGCCCTTCGAAGGGTCTCTTTAAGGGCCCCTGAAGGGCTCTTGGGGGGCCCCCTCAGGGGCCCCTGGGGCCCCCTGGGGGCCCCTGAAGGCTCTCAAAAGAACACAAACGCACCTTAAACGCCTCCCCTGGGGCCCCCAGGGGCCCCCCTGGGGCCCCCCGGGGCCCCCCGGGGGCCCCCCGGGGCCCCCCGGGGCCCCCCGGGGCCCCCTGGGGGCCCCCGGGGCCCCTGGAGGGTGCAGTGGGGTTTAGTTTTCGCTTTCGGGGTCGGACTCGTCGAGGGCCTCGCTGCTGGGGTCTGGGCTGAGGGCCTCGCCCAAGTAATAAGCCACGGGAGACAGCCAAATTTCCCTTCTTATCACTTCTCCTACATCGGGCCTATTCTCGGGCCAAGGCTCTTTGCTGAACCACTCGAAGAGGGACCAGGGGCCCCCCTCCTCGTCGCTGTCGGGGGCCCCCCCCTCTTCCTGGGGGCCCCCCTGGGGGCCCCCCCGCTCTTCCTGGGGGCCCCCCTCGGGGGCCCCCCCGGGGGCCCCCGGGGGCCCCCCGGGGGCCCCCGGGGCCCCGTTGGCCCGCGCGCGGGCCGCGCGGGCCAGCGCCACGGGGTTGTTCTCTTTGTTGACCCAATTGATCTCCGTGGCTTCGACAACTTCTTCATCATCGGGAAAAGAAACTCCAAATCGAACTTCTTTGGTTAGTTCGAGAGGAGAGAAAAAGGCGCGAGCGGGTTCCGCGAAAACCTGCGAAAAAGCGCCCCAAAACGCCAAAAAACGAGGGTTTAGGGTTTAGGGTTTAGGGTTTGGGGGGTGGCGCCCGAAAACGGCGAAAAACGAGGGTTTACGGTTTCGGGGGTGGAGGCCGAAAACGCCCAAAAACGAGGGTTTAGGGTTTAGGGTTTGGGGGTGGAGGCCGAAAACGGAGAAAAACGAGGGTTTACGGTTAGGGTTTAGGGCTTGGCGGCCGAAAACGGCCAAAAACGAGGGTTTAGGGTTTAGGGTTTGGGGAGGCGAGCGCTTGCGCCTGCGAGAGAGGGATTTACGGCTAGGGTTTTGGGAGGGTTTAGGGTTTGGAGCCAGGGGGAGGGTTTAGGGTTTAGGTTGGAGTCAGGGAGAGGGTTTAGGGTTTGGAGTCAGGGATAGGGTTTAGGGTTTGGAGTCTGGGAGAGGGTTTAGGGTTTGTGGAAAACGCGAGGGTTTGGGGTTTGGAAGAAGGCCGAGGGTTTAGGGTTTGGCAGGTGGGCAAGGGTTTAGGGTTTAGCATCTGAGGGTTTCCCAAGTGTCAACAAAAGAGACCTCCACATAAAAGACAAAAAATAAATAAATAATAAATAAAAAATAAATAAAAAATAAATAAATAAAAAATAAAAAATAAATAATAAATAAATAAATAAAATGAAAAAGAAATAAAAAGAAATAAAAGAAATAAACAGAAATAAGAGACAAATAAAGACAAGAGAGAAAAAAGTCAAAAAGATTTTCGAAAAAACTCCGGGAGATTTAAAACATCTTTAAAAGGGTTTTAAAACATCTTTAAGAGGGTTTTAAAACATCTTTTTATGAGGGTTTTAAAACCCTTTTAAAGGGTTTTAAAATATCTTTAAAAGGGTTTTAAAACCTCTTTAAAAGGGTTTTAGAATATATTAAAAGGGTTTTAAAACCCCTTTAAAAGGGTTTTAGAAATATATTAAAAGGGTTTTAAAACCCCTTTAAAAGGGTTTTAAAACCCCTTAAAAAGGGTTTAGTGAAAACATCTTCGAAGTGTTTCCTAAAAGGCCTTTAGAAGTTATTGCAAGCGCTTCACAAAACATCTCTAAACTGCGTGAAAAAGCCCTTTCAAGCCCGAACCAAACCCTAAAAAAGGGTTTGGAGCCCTAAAAAAGGGTTTGGAACCCTAAAAAAGGGTTTGGAAACCCTAAATTAGGGTTTTGACGACGGACGAATTTGATTCTGTAGGAGCCGGCTGCGTCCAAGTTGTCCTCCAGAAAAAGGGCCTTCAAGTGCTGCAGCAGCGGCGCGTCAGCAGCAGCAATCAGCGCAAAGGCCGGGTGGTTTTTCAAAGCAGCAAACCAAAACCCTGGAACCTTTTCTAGGGTTTGCTGCCGCTTTTCGAAAAGGGGTTTTTTGGCCAAGTCGAACTCCCGCTGCACTGCCATTTGCTGCTGCGCGCACTCCTCTTCCAGCTGCTGCAGCGCCTCCTGAATGGCCTCCAGCTCCCCCATGTACGGCTGCAGCACCGACTCCCCGCTGCTGCTGCTGCTGCTGCTGCTGCTGCTGCTGCTGCTGCTGCTGCTGCTGTCGAGCTTCCGCTGCTTGCCCTCCGCCTCCGCGGGCTCCCCCGCCAGCCGCTCCCGCTTCGGCATTTCCGCTCCGCCAACAGCTCTCTCCGCTCTCGCCGCTCCGACGCGATTCCGAGCCGTTCGCGCCAAATCGAGGCTTTTTAAACAACTATTTCAAAAAATATTCAAAAATTAAACCCTAGTTTCCAAGAAAATCCGAAAAAACGCAAAAAATGACCCCGGAAACCCCGACGCGAACCCACGCACGCCGCCAGCCGCAATCCCCAGGTGTACGTACACCCCAACCCGCGTCGAACTGCTTCTTCAACTTTCCAAATTCTCAAATTCTCCAAAACTTCTTTTCTTCTTTTTTCCAACTCCCAAAGTCCTGCCCACAACCCCCTCAACAAGGCCTGCAAGAAGCCCCAAGCCAACCTACTGCAGCAGCAGCAGCAGCAGCAGCAGCAGCAGCGGCAGCAGCAGCAGCAGCAGCAGCAGCAACGCCCCACAACGCCAGCAGCAAATTCGCTCCAAATTTCCTCCCTTTTAATTTTTGCAGTTTTGCAAAAGATCTGGGCGCTGAGGTGTACGTACACTCGACGAAAAGGGAAAAAACGAGCCGATTGACTTCCACTGAGCACCCCTAAACCCTAAACCCTAAACCCTAAACCCTAAACCCTAACCCTAACCGCTGGGGCTTGATTTGGAAACCGCAAACCCTAAGCCGTAGAGCCTAGCCTCAAAATCCTAAGTCCTAAACCCTAGAGCCTGAAGTCTAAACGTTAAACCCTAGGGCCTGAGCTGCAAACCCTAAACCCTAAACCCTAAACCCTAAGGTCCAAGTCCTGAAGAGCCCTTCTAGCTAGGGTTTAGGGTTTGCAGGCCCCACGCGGGGCCAGTTCCCCCACAAACCCTAAACCCTAAACCCTAAACCCTCGAGGGTTTCGCGGAGCGAACTCCCCCAGGAAGGCCGCTGGGGGCGCCTCAGAGGCGCAAACCCTAAACCCTAATTTAGCGGATATGGGGGCTTTGGAATGTTTTATTTCGAATTATTATTTATTGCATTTGTAGGAAATTAATTTTTTTAATTAAATTTTTAATTTCAGAAAAACCCTTTCTGCGTCTCGTCTCTTTTACTCTCTTTGCTTCTTTAAAACTTTCTCTTGAAACTGCTTTTAAGAAATTTAATTTATTTATTTTATTTATTTAATTTATTTAATTTAAATTTATTTATTTTGTTTTTATTTTATTTTTATTTTCTGTTTCTCCTTCTCTCCCCAACTGCTGCCTTTTGCTGCAATTAGTTTCAAACAAAGAAGTCCTTTGGAGGGCCCTAAACCCTAATGGGGGCCCCTAAACCCTAATGGGGGCCCCTAAACCCTAATGGGGGCCCTAAACCCTAATGGGGGGACCTAAACCCTCATGGGGCCTCTAAACCCTCATGGGGGCCCCCCTGAACCCTCACGGAGGCCCCTGAACCCTCATTGAGGCCCTTAAACCCTCGTTGGGGCCCCTAGACCTTTTTGGGGGCCCCCAAACCCTCATTGGGGCCTTTAAACCCTCGGGGGGGCCCCTAAACCCTCATTGGGGCCCCAAACCCTCATTGGGGCCCCTAAACCCTCATTGGGGCCCCTAAACCCTCATTGGGGCCCCTAAACCCTCATTGGGGCCCCTAAACCCTCATTGGGGCCTCGGGACTGCAGAGGGGCCCCTAAACCCTCATTGGGGGCCCCAAACCCTCTTTGGAGTTCTTCCACACGCATTGGGGGCCCCAAACCCTGCCAGGGGCCCCAAACCCTCGTTGGGGCCCCCGAGGCTGCAAACCGCCAAACCCTCACCAAACCCTCGCTGGCGCCAGAGCAAGGCCCCGCCCGCGAGGGTTTAGGGTTTAGGGTTTAGGGTTTGGCGGTCCTGGGGCCCGTGGCGGTGCCAACTGTGCGCGTAAGACAGCAGCAACTGCGGAGAAGGGTACGGACAAGAGGGGGCCCCCCCCCTCCGGTCTTTGGGCCTCCATTTATTATCATATCTTCTCTTGGGGGCCTCAAAAAGGAGGGCCCCCAGACCCCCGGGGGCCCTCAGCAGCTGCAGCGCCAGCAGCGGGTCGTACCCTGCTGCATGCAGCAGCTGCAGCGCGAACTCGGGCGAAAACGGGGGCCACCGGGGGCCCCCACAGGGGCCCCCGCAGGGGGCCCCGCAAGCAGCCCCCTCGCAGGGGGGGGGCCCCTCCCAGGAGGGGGCCCCCACGCTGCAGGGG
>NW_013655269.1:38615-39906 GCF_000499385.1 Eimeria necatrix
CCGGGGGGCCCCCCGGGGGGCCCCCCGGGGGGCCCCCCGGGGGGCCCCGTACGGGGGGGCCCCGCAAGCAGCCCCCTCGCAGGGGGGGGGCCCCTCCCAGGAGGGGGCCCCCACGCTGCAGGGGCCCCCACCGCACGGGGTCACCTCACAGGGGGGGCCCCCACCCCCCGAGGGGCCCCCCGAGGAGGAAGGGGGCCCCCAAGAGGGGCCCCCAGAGGGGGGGGGGCCCCCGTTCGGGGGGCCCCCCGAGGAGGGGCCCCTGCAGGCGCACCCGCAGCAGCAGCAGCAGCAGCCACAGGAGGGGCCCCCGCAGGAGAGGGGGCCCCCCGAAAGCGAGGAAAGACCCTCCAGGGGGGCCCCCCTGGGGGCCCCACAGGGGGCCCCCGAGGGGGCCCCCCAAGAGGCTGGTGCATGCATTAAGTAAAGGGTAAGTTCTGCTTCGTTGCTGACGTAGGGGGGGGGCCCCGCGGGGGGGGGCCCCGGGCCCCTTGCTGCTGCTGCTGCTGCAGCAGCAGCAGCAGCAGCAGCACGAGCTGCTCCTATGCGCCCCAAAGCCAAGGCCGAATACACAAGACGGGGCCCATGGGGCCCCTCATCGAGGGGCCCCTCTTCTCCGGGGGGCCCCCCAAAGTCCTCAGGAAGTATGGGGGCCCCCCCCCCGGGGGGCCCCCCGGGGGGCCCCCGGGGCCCCTCGTCTGCAGCAAGAAAGAAGGGGGGCAGGTACGGGGCTTGGAACTTGGGCCCCACGTTTATTTTGCATGCGCCGCTGCTGCTGCTGCTGCTGCTGCTACTGCTGCTGCTGCTGCTGCTGCTGCTGCTGCTGCTGCTGCTGCTGCTGGGGTCTCGCCTTCTTCTACTTGAAGAAGGACTTGGACTTGTGGACCTCGAGCGCACTTTAGGGGACCGGGGCCTCAGCAGCCCCGGGCTGGCGGAGGGGCCCCTGCGGGGGCCCCCGGGGGGCCCCCCGGGGGGCCCCCCTGGGGGCCCCCCCGGGGGGCCCCCGGGGGGCCCCCCTGGGGGCCCCCCGGAGGCGGGGGCCCCTGGGGGGCCCCCCGAGCGGACACCTAGGGAGGCCTCTTGGGGGGATTCCTGGCTGCTGCCGTCAGAAGGCAGCGGGATGTTCTTCTGTGCTGCTGCTGCTGCTGCTGCTGCTGCTGCTGCTGCTGCTTCTGCTGCTGCTGCTGCTGCTTCTGCTGCTGCTGGGGACGATGGTGCTGCTGCTGCTGATGAGGGTGTAGCAGCTCCTGCTGCTTCGGCCCGTGGGGAAGCAGCTGTTGGTGCCGCTGCTGCC
>NW_013655270.1:10000-19988 GCF_000499385.1 Eimeria necatrix
TCGAAGAAGTGGAGGCAGCCGTTGTCGTCGCCGCAGGCCAAGAGGTCACTTGTGACTGAACAAATAAATTAATTAATTTAATTAAATTAATTAAATTAATTAAATTAATTAAAATAAATAAATTAAATTAAATTAATTAAATTAATTGCAAATAATAAATTCAAATTAGTAAAAAATTCGGAAACTGGGGAGCCAAAAAGACCGGCGAACACTGCCTCGAAAGAAGGCCAGCAGCAGCAGCAGCAGCAGCAGCAGCAGCAGCAGCAGCAGCAGCAACAGCAGATGGACATCCCAGTCAACTCCAGCAGCAGCAGCAGCAGCAGCAGCAGCAGCAGCAGCAGCTGACCGTCGAGGCAGTTGATTGCTTTCGTTTGTATTTGGGTGGTTTGTATCAAAGACAAGTCTGCTGCTGAGTAAATGTTAAGCGAAGAAGCAGCAGCAGCAGCAGCAGCAGCAGCAGCAGCAGGTTCTGCTGCTTCTGTTGCAGTGTACAGCAGCCCGTGCTGGTGCCTGCAGACACATTTCAAATACTTTTAAAATATAATTATTTTATTTTTATTTATTTATTTTTAATTATAATTAAAATGTAATTATTTTATTATTTATTAACTTTAAATTACAACTAAACTCTGATTATTTTATTATTATTTTTTAATTATAATTCAAATAATAAAAATTAATTAAATTCAAATTCTTCTTTTGAATTTCAACTTCCATTTTGCTTCGAAGACAGCAGCAGCAAAAAGACGCAGTAGCCCAAATAAATTAAATTAAATCAAATTAAATTACATTAAATCTAATTTAATTTAATTTAATTAATTAAATTAATTAAATTAAATTAAAAAACGAAAAAGCCTCACCTAGCGTCCATGGTGTTGACCAGCGGGGGATTGACAATTGCTGTTTGCTTCTTGAACTTGGGAGCAGCAGCAGCAGCAGCAGCAGCAGCAGCAGCAGCAGCAGCAGCAGCAGCAGCACGAGGCTTCCACCCGTTGCAGTCCAAATAGAGCTGCTCCAGGTCTCCCCCGTAGCTGTCCAAGTTCAAATTGTGTTCGGCCCACTGCTGCCACAGCGACCGCCTGCTGCTGCTGCTGCTGCTGTTGCTGCTGCAGCTGCTGCTGCTGCTGCTGTTGCTGCTGCTGCAGCTGCTGCTGCTGCTGCTGGGCGCGAGAATGCGCTGCCACAAGCGGCCGCCGCTGACTGCAACGTCCTCATCATCCCTGCTTGCTGCTGCAGTTGCTGCATTTGCTGCAGTTGCCGCTGCTGCTGACGGATGCTGCTGCTGCTGCTGCTGCTGCTGCTGTTGCAGCTGTTGCTGCTGCTGCTGCAGCTGCTGCAGCAGCTCTGGGCTGCTGCTGCTGCTGCTGCTGCTCGGCAGCCCCAGAGGAATGTCCTCGCACCTTGCTGCTGTAGCAGCAAGACAGGGACACAGCTGCCTCGTCAGCAGCAGCAGCCAGCTGTGGCTGCTTCTTGCTGCTGCTCTTCCTTCTTTTCCTGCTGCAGCAAGTGACAGCAAATCTGCTTCGGCCAAAAAGCGGCACACCAGCAGCTTCGCTCCCTCAGGCAGCAGCGCCCACGGGAACGAGCCGCCCCCTGCTGCTGCTGCTGCTGCTGCTGCTGCTGTTGCTGCTGTAGTTGCCGCTGCTGCTGTTGCTACTGTAGTTGCCGCTGCTGCTGCTGCTGCTGGGCTGTCTGGCCCTGCTGCTGCTGCTGGTGCTGCCGTTGCTGAGGGGCCAGCGGCAGCTGCTGCTGCTGCTGCGGGAGCCGCTGCAGCCGGCGACGCGCCGGACCTTCCTGCTGCTGCTGCTGCTGCTGCTGCTGCTGCGTCGCTGTCTCGCTGCAGCAAGGAAACGGGGGAGACGTTTCCGTCTCGCCTCTTGTGCTGAAGAGTAGCGAGGCCGTGCAGCTCCTGCTGCTGCTGCTCTGGCGCTGCAGTTGCTGCTGCTGCTGCTGCTGCTGCTGCTGCTGCTGCTGCTGCTGCTGCTGCATCTTTGTGTGACACGCATGCCGTCTGCTGGCTACTACTTGCTGCCTTCAGCAGCCGACGGTCTCTCTGCAGCTGCCGCCGCGGCTTCTGCTGCTGCTGCTGTTGCTGCTGCTGCTGCTGCTGCTGCTGCTGCTGCTGCTCCTTCTCTTCCTCCTGTTCCTGCTGCTGCTGACCCTTATGTTTGCTCTTTTCATTTCCGCCGCGACAGCTGCTTCCGAAAGCTTGCTTCGGCGCAGCAGATGCTGCTGTTGCTGCTGCTTTGCTGCTGCTGCTGCTGCTTCTGTTTCTGCTGCTGCCGCCTCTGCTGTGGCAAAGCGCTGCAGCAAAGCCCGCAGGAAGAGCTTTTGCTGCTGCTTCGATTCCTTTGGGCGCAGCAGAAGCACCCAGAAGGTCCCACAGCTCCTGCTGCAGCAGTTGCTGTCGCTGCTGCTGCAGCTGCTGCAGCTGCTGCAGCTGCTGCTTGTCTTTTTGCCGCTGCTGTTGCTGCTGCTGCTTCTGTTTCTGCTGCTGCTGCTGCCGGTAGTTGTGCAGGAAACCTTTAGTGCAGCTTCCTGGTGCCAGCCCTTTGCTGCACCCAATGGAGTCGAGCTGCTGCTGCAGCTGCTGCTGCAGCTGCTGCTGCAGATGCTGCTGCAACTGCTGCTGCCGCTGCGGAAGCTTGCTGGGTGTGCAGAGCGGGCTTGCAGCAGCTGCAGCAACAGCAGCTGCTGCTGCAGTCGCTGCAGCCGTCGCTGCTGCAGTTGCTGCTGCAGTTGCTGCGGCAGCAGCTGCTGCTGCAGCGCCACTGGCTGTTGCTGCTGCAGCATGTGTGTTGCTGCTTGCTTTTTGTTTGCTGCTGCTTTCAATATGCATCTTCTTCCTCGGCGGAGACAAAGAAAGCTCAGCCCTCCCCACTCCGCCGCCCCTGCCGCTGCTGCTGCTGTTGCTGCTGCTGCTGTTGCTGCTGCATTTGCTGCTGTTGCTGCTGCTGCTATTGCTGCTGCATTTGCTGCTGCTGCTGCTGCTGCTGCTGCTGCTGTGCGGCACTGGGCGGACAGACTCACACTTTGACCCTAAAGAAGGCGATGGGCGCAGCACGCACACACCACTTGGTGGACTCGTTGCAGCAGCAGCAGCAGCAGCAGCAGCAGCAGCAGCAATGGCGGCTCTGCTCATGTCACTGTTGCTACTGCAGCAGCTGGCGCTGTTGCTGCTGACAGCAGCCTCTGTGTTTTCCTCAAGCTTTTGAGGCAGTGGATACGCACTATCAGCGAGCTGCTGCTGCTGCTGCTGCTGCTGCTGCTGCTCCATCTGCAGCACCTGTTCTTCCAAGAGGGCCTCCTGCTCTTCCCGCTGCTGCTGCTGCTCTCGCTGCTGCTGCTGCTTCCGCTCAGCCCGCGTAAGGTTTCTGCTGCGGCCCTGCTGCAGCTGCTGCTGCGCTGCTGGTGTCTGCAGCAGCGGGGCACAGCGGCGCTGCTGCTGCTGGTGCTGCCACTGCTGCAGCAGCAAGTACTGCTGCTGCTCCAGGAGCTGCTGCTGCTCCAGCTGCAGCTGCTGCTGCAGCTGCTGCAGCTGCTGCAGCTGCTGCTTCCTGTAAATTCCTAGCCTAGATACTGCTCTGGCAGTGCTGCTGCTGCTGGCACTAAGAGATAGTCTGTGTCTGCGTCTGTGCTGCGTTGTTCCTTCTGCTGCTGCTGCTGCTGCTGCTACTGTGGCGTTTGCTGCTGCTACTGGTGCTGCTGTTGCTGCTGCTGCTGCTACTGGCTTCCTTGCTGCTACAGCTGCTGCCATAGGGCTCCTCTGACTGCGGCAGCAGTTTCGCTTTATCTGCTGCTGCTGCTGCTGCTGCTGCTGCTGCAGGTGCTGAGAGGTTTTGGTTGCTGCTGCAGCAAGAGACTGCAGCAGCACCACTCGCGTCTCATCTGCAGTGCGCACATAGCTGAAGCTTCCCTTTTCCCTGCGGCTCTTAGTGCCACGCTGGAGCTTGCTGCTGCAGCAGCAGCCGCTGCTGCTGCTGCTGCTGCTGCTGCAGCAGCCGCTGCTGCTGCTGCTGCTGCTGCTGGGAGGTGGCGCACACGCAGCTGCAGGGCCTAGGCCGTCGGCCGGGGGCCGACTTCCCATTGCCCCCTTTTTGCTGCCTCCAGAGTCCAGGCCAGAGGAGTGCAGCGGCTGCTTCAGCAGCAGCTGCTGCTGCTGCTGTTGTTGCTGCTGCTGCTGCTGCTCCCGCAGTTGCTGCTGCGGCGGTTCTGGGAGACTGCTTCCGACTTTCCCCTGCTGCTGCTGCTGCTGCTGCCTGCAGCGTCGGGAGCCGCGAGTTTGCTGCTCTGCTGCTGCGTGCTGCTCGGGGCCCTCCTGCCCCTCCAGTGCGCAGAGTCACGATCTAGGGTTTAGGGTTTAGGGTTTAGGGTTTAGGGCGCAAGGGGCCGCTTATATTTGGGGTTTGAGTTGAAAAAGCTGTTAGTTTGCTGCTGCTGCGGTGTGCTGCTGCTGGCTTGGAGGTCGGGTGTCTGTACACCCCGAGAGCGCGGGAGTGGACCAGTGGCCCTCGCTGCTGCTGCTGCTGCTGCTGCTGCCTGCTGCCGACTGCAGCAGCAGCGCGAAGAAAACAGGGAAGGCAGCAGAAGAAGAAAAGAGACAGAAGCAAAATCAAATCCACACGCGCGCAGCCCACGGGACCGAACCGCTGAGGCAGCAGCAGCAGCAGCAGCAGCAGCAGGGAGAAGGGCCGCTGGAGAGAGGCCTTAAAAGGCTAAAGCTGTGCGAACGTCAAACCCGAAAAGTTGAGAGCTGCAGCAGTTGGGAAAACGAGCAGGAAACGCTGCAGCAGCAGCAGCAGCAGCAGCAGCAGCAGCAGCGGCAGCCGCGGCGCCCTCCTACTTACCGCAGCGAGTCGGCGGCGCACGCAGAAGCAAGCCGTATCTGGGAAGCTCTTCGCTGCAGATATTTTCCAAGTAATGAATTGCAAAAGATGTTTGGAAAATAAAAGGAGACGCCACTTAATTGATTGCAGAAGAGGCGCAGTCCCAAGAGCCTGAACGCCCGACACCGACAGACAAGCCCCGGTCCGTGGCTCGCCGCCGGAACTTGAACGCGGCGCGATCTTCCCGGATTTTGCGTTTCCAAAGACAATTAAAGTTTTTTTTCGAATTTATTTGCACTTGATGCTTTCGAATTGAAGGTTTTAGCTGCAGATCGCGGCAGCTTTCCGCGGATCGCTCGCCGAACGACCCTGGCAGGACAGACGCGGCGCGCAGCGACTCAGGGGCTTCTGGGGCCTCAGCCGACACTCTCCGCACTGCATCTGTCTTTAAATTCATTTCCAAAATATATTTTTCTTTTTCTTTTCTTCTGAAGCTTCAAGAAGGCGGTCGCTGGCTGCGCCGGCCGGCGAGCTGCCTGTACACCCCAGCCCGGCCTGCCGCCTGCTGCAGCACTGCCGCCGGAGCCTGCGGGACTCTGCGGCTGCTGCTGCTGCTTCAAACTTCGCCTTTGTTTGCTAGAAAGCATCTTTTAAAGAAAGTAATGCATTTAAGTCCTTTTGAACGCGAAGTTAGTCCTATTTGCTGCTGCTTCCACTCCGGCAAGCCGGGTCACTTGCGCTACAGTGCCTCCGCTGGAACGAAACGGCGGCCCCGCGCCGCTTTCTGCGTTTTAAACTCTGCAGAAAATTTTAAATCCCAATTCAATTTTTAATTTAATTTATTTACTTTCATTTGATACCAAAAAACCCGCAGATGCTCCAGAGCCAGGCCCCGCTGGGCCCTCCGCCCGCGGCGTTGTTCGCTGCACGTGAACATCAACGGATCCGGGGGGCCGGGGAAGCAGTTTCTTTCTTTTTATTCTTTTGAACTTCATTTTAATTTATTTTAATTAAATAAAATACATTAAAGTGCTTTTCAACTCACTTCTGCTCAGCTTGGGCTTTTCTCCTTTGTTGGCTCCGGCCTGCAAAACTTGAATTTCCTGCACAGCAAGCAGCAGCAAAGTTTCATTTTTCGCTTTTTGTCTCATTACAAAAAGACGAAACAAACAAATGTTTATTCTTTTAATTATATTTAAAAAGGAACTTTTAAATTGCAAGTCAAATTATATTCACACGAAGTCCCGTTGTTGCTGCAGCAGGCGCTGCTGCAGCAGCAAGCAGCAGCAGCGCCTGCTGCTGCTTGCGTCCTCTTCCTGCGGCCCTCCACAGCCATTGTGAATGTGCTGCTGCTGTTGTTCTTCTGCTGCTGCAGTGCTGCAGCTGCTGCTGTGCTGCTGTTGCTGCTCCTGCTGCTGCTGCTGCTGCAGCGTCGCCATTTCCTCTCTGGGAGTGCAGTTTCCTTTGCTGCTTCTCCTTTGTCTCTTTAAAAGATTCTTCTAAAACTCCAGAAACAAAAGAAATAAATAAAGAGCTTTCAGAGCTGCTGCAGATTCCTCAAGGCAGCAGCAAAAGCTGCAAAGGCAGCAGCAGCTGCTAAACTTGAATTGAGTTTGAACTCTAAATCGACAACGACAAAATTATCTTCAACTATTTCTTCAGATTTGAAAAAAACTGAACATTTAAATTCAAAAAATTCAAAAGATTGAACAAAAATATGAATTTGAATTGAGACTGCTCCCTGGGCCTGTAGAGGGAAAGAAACTGAGTTTTCTGCAAAGGCAGAAACAAATGGATTGCAAAAAAGAATCAAAAAGCAGTTTAATTGTTTAATTTAATTTAATTTAATTTAATTTAATTTAATTTAATTTAATTTAATTTAATTTAATTTAATTTAATTTATTCAATTTGGACAAATCGGCTGAAGTTTAGTTCGTGAAGAACCAATTCACGTTTGGGGTGTACAGACAGCTGGGACGTGCGCGACTGCGACCCCCGAAGGAAAGCCGAAACGACTTTTCGCGCGGCGGATTTTGTGTTCGAATTTATTCGAATTGGAGAACTTTGAATTAATTTAAAAGTATTTTTTCTTTTTGTTTCTTTGCAGAGTCTGAGGCAGCATGACAGGAGCTGCTCGCCGCTTTCTGAAGGCCGCTTTCCTCTTTCTTGCACTGACTGCCTCTCTGGGCGCGGCCCAGCCCCCCCCCGGCCCTTCGGGCTCTTTTTCTTTTCCCCAGAACTACCCAGGGGCTTCTGCTGCTGCTGCTCCTGGGGCTGCAGCAGCTGTTCCAAATGAGCAGCAAGCTGCGCTTCCTGCAGCCGACAGAGGCCCTCCCGGGCCCCCCGAAGTGACGGATGCTGCTGCTGCTGCTGCTGCTGCTGCTGCTGCAGCTCCTGCTGCAGCCAATGCGCCTCCAGCAGGCGCCGAAGGCGCAGCTGCCGGAGGGCCGCCGGGCGCGGCCGCGCCCGGCGGCGGCGCAGCAGCAGCCCCAGCAGCAGCCCCAGCAGCAGCAGCAGGCCCTGCAGCAGCAGCAGCAGGAGCAGCAGCAGCAGCAGGGGGGGCGCAGGGAGGCTCGCTGCTGCAGCAGCTGACGGAGTTTCGCTCGCGGCACCGAAAAACAACTGACGGGAGACTTTGCGCAGCGGCGTTTGTGCACGAGGGGCAGACCTTCACGGACTGTACAGACACCCGGTCCCCCGAAGGCTCTTCAGGTACTTCTTGTTGCCAAAACTTCAAACACTTTTATTTAAAGTTCAAAAGGCCGCGAGTGGTGTTACCTGGAGGTGCAGCTGCTGGGCAAGGGGCCGCGGGACTGGGCCTTCTGCGCGGCGCCGCTGGACTACAGTGAGCTGGAGGGGCATTATATTAATTAATTTAACTCAATTAATTCAATTAATTCAATTTAATTTAATTAATTTAATTAATTTAATTCAATTTATTTAATTTGATTCTTTTGATTTAATTTAATTGAGTTGGAGGACTTAAAAAATTGAATGTTCAATTTGCTGCAGATGCCCTCCGCGCTTTCGTCAGGAAAGAATTCGACGCCGTTTTCGCCGCGAACGAACAAATGGTAAATTTGAAAATTCAACTTTTAATTATTTTGATTTCTTTTATTTTCTTTTTAATTTCTTTATTTCATTTCTTTATTTCATTTCTTTTATTTCATTTCTTTATTTCATTTCTTTTATTTGACTTCTTTGTTGCATTTCCTTTTGCATTGATTTGTTTTAATTTTGCTCTTTGTCCTTTTCAAATAGATCGAGGCCCTCGATCTCGAGGAAAGAAGGCTGCAGGATATGTTCGGCCGGTAAACCCTAAACCCTAAACCCTAAACCGTAAACCCTAAACCCTAAACCCTAAACCCTAAACCCTAAACCGTGGCTAACCGCAGAGGCAACCCAAGGCCACCCTCTAAACCCTAAACCCTAAACCCTAAGTCTTTCCTCACGGCAGAAGCAACCCAAGCCGTGCCTCTAAACCCTAAGCGCTAAACCCTAAACGGTGGCTCGCAGCAGAGCCAATTCGAGCCCTCGCCCTAAACCCTAAACCCTAAACCCTAAACCCTAAACCCTAGACGCTGGGCGTGGAAGCACGGAGTGTGTGGTTCAGGTTTCAGACTGCATGCGGGGCTGGCCACGCTGCAGTGAAGGAGACCACTGGTCACGTGGAGAGCCGGCTGCGGCGGGGAATGGAGTGTCTGGAAAGACTGGAAGATTCTTTTCAACAATTGGGACTTCAAGAGTCTGCAGTTGAAGATTTGAAAGTTGAAATAGAGCGGGAGGGTTTGGCTGCCCTGCGCAGCCCGGAGAACTGCCTGGTGCACCCCGGGCAAGTGCTGCGCCGATCTCGGGCTTTTCGCCGCGAAAAAAAGAATAATTTGTCTTCAAAAGGATTTAATTTTGTTATTTTTTCATTTTTTTGCAGTTATGAAGACGAACCGCTGCCGGATGGACTCCGGGGAGCCTATTTTGCAAACGACCGCTTCCGCGCGCCGGCCGCGGCGTACCGAAACGACCGCAAGATCGATTTCCAGTTTTTTGCAGAAGGGCCCATCGAGGGCGTTGCTCCTTTTTCTTATTCGATTCGTGAGTTGAATTTGCAAATAAAAGTTTATTTCATTTTATTTCAATTAAATAAATGCCATTTGTTGGGCTTTCTTGTCTGCTTCCGCCGTTCATGTTTCTGCACGACCTGCCGCAGGGTGGGACGGGTTCCTGTTGGCGCCGCACAGCGGGCCGTTCGTGTTCACGACGGGTGGGCTTCCTTTAGTTGTTTTGAAAGATTTATTTTGCATTTTTGTTTAAACGAGTTTATTTGGGTTTTATTCTCGAATTGGGTCGATGGGAACAGAAAGCGACTGCGGAGTGCGGGTGTTCTTGAACGAACACGCAGTCATCGTGGACCGCATGCCGCAGCCGACGCGCGCGGAAGAGGCTTTTGGCTTCAACTCCGTTTCTCTCGTTTCTCCCGAAGAAGTTTCCAAAATTAAAAAAACAGAATCGCAAAAAACGGAACTTGTCGCGGGCGAGAAGTACCGCATTCGGCTCGAGCTGGTGCACTCGAGCCACTTGAAGTACGGGCGCCCGGACACTGGGGTTCTGAGGCGAGCAGTTTCGCGAACTTGGCTGCAGTTCTTCTTTTTGAATTCCATTTCAATTTTAATTTGCAATTTCTTCTTTTTGAATTTCATTGCAATTTTAATTTGCAACTTCTCAAACAGACTCCTGTGGAGGAGCGGCTCGAGGGAGTCCGAGGTGGTTCCCGAGAAGTACTTCTTCTCAACCAACGCCTCGCCGACGACGAAGTTCTCGGGGTGCGTCCGCGGCGTTTCGGGGCCGATCTGCCGTCAAAAGAGTTCTTTTTTCGAGTTAATTTCATTTATTTTCATTTCCGAAATTACTTGCAACAGACTGGACCCGAAACTCTTCGAAACGGGCTTTTTGCGGGACGGAGTGCAGCCCTTCGTGGACAACAAAGACCACTTCCTGGCGGACGTGCCGCTGCGCTTCCTGGGGCGGCGGCTGCTGCTGTCGCTACACCAGCCCAACATGTCCAGCTTTTCTTTCGAATTAAATGGCCCTTCACTTTTATTTATTGCTTCTCCGAAAGAAGAGCCGCTGCCGCTGGAGGCAGCGGCGGGGGGGGGGCCCCGCGGGGG
>NW_013655270.1:20088-33436 GCF_000499385.1 Eimeria necatrix
GGGGGGGGGCCCCCCTGGAGGGCCCACGACACCCGCGAGAGCCTGACTCTGCTTTCCGGCGAAGACGCCAGCGGGAGGGCCCTCGAGGCCACCCAAATGCAAATTCGATTTATTTCTTTTAAAACTTCGGAGGAAATTAAATTCAAACTTTCCAAAACTGCAGTTCCTTTTCTCTTTTTCGCGGAGCCGCGCCGCGGGGAGGCGCTGTCTTGCGGTGAGTTGCGCTTGCGCAACTGGGCTCTTTTTCGCCATTTTGCGCGCAAAATGGTTCTTTTTTTCGCAATTAAAAGGAATTTAATGAATTTAATTCTTTTCCTCTTTTTATTTTCCTCTTTTTCCCAAAAAGACGCAGAAGAAGTCCTTCTTTCCCTCCCCGGAGGCCCCGCCTTCGCCCACTGCGAGGCCACTTCGGAGCGCCCCGGCGGCTTCGACTGCCGCGCGGGGCTCAACGGGCAGCACCTGGACAAAAGCTTCGGCACTTGGAAGACGCGGGGGCCTGGCAAGAAGAATTAAAGGAATTAAAGGAATTAAATGCAATTAAATGCAATTAAATGCAATTAAATGGACTTAAATGGACTTAATTTGATTAAATTCGATTAAATTCGATTAAATTTGATTAAATTCGATTAAATTAATTCATTTGTTTCTTTATTTCACTTTAATTCGTTTTCTTCTTTTTGTTCGCCTTCGTTTAGGCGCCGGAGAGGCCATCATTGTGCGCTTCCGCCAACTTGTGCAAATGTGAGAAATCAAATTGAGAATAATTAATTTAATTTAATTAATCAAATTAAATCAATTAATTAAATTAATTTAATTAATTAATTAATTAATTAATTAAATTAATTAATTAATTAATTAATTAAATTAATTAATTAAATTGAACTGAATTAGTTTTTATTTCTCTTGCTGCAGAACTCATTTTCGCTTCAAGCCCCTGGACGACCAGCTGCTGTGGCCCTCGAAGATAACTTTGTCTTTCACAGGTGGGCAAATGAGGCCTCATTTGCTGCTGCTGCTGCTGCTGGGTCACCAGTGGTCCACGGCGAACTGGGGCTCCAGGCACTTAATTGTTTCTCCTTTTTGGTTTTTTTGTTCAGGTAAAAGCCGAAATTTCGGAAACTTTTGTAAATGGAATGGACAGCGGGGGTTCTTTTGAATTCCTGGGGAGTGTCTGTACACCTGCGTGGCAGCAGCAGCAAGCTGCTGCTGCGGAGCGTCGGGTGCTGCTGGAGGCAAGTGTGGCGGAACTTCTTTCGAATTTGAATTTAAATGAATTAATTCTTCAAAATTAATTAAATTTAATTAAATTAATTCAGAAATGCGATCAAAATCTCGAAACTCTCCCCGAAATCTCCCCCCTCCAAGAGGGCCTCCAGTTCGTCGCCGTCTGCCCCCCCCGCTGCCTGGGGGCCCCCGGGGGCCCCGGGGGCCCCCTTTTTGGGTCTTTTGTGTTTTCCCCGTCTTCTTCTCTTTGTGCTGCTGCCATTTTCTCGGGAATCTGCAAGGCCGGCCCCCCCTCCGCAGCAGCAGCAGCAGCAGCAGCAGCAGCAGCAGCAGCAGCAGCAGGGGCGGAGGAGTGCAGCTTCCGGGTGTCCGTGGGGGGCCCCAAGAAGCAGTTTCAAAAGGGGTTTCGAAATGGTCTTGCTGCTGCTGCTGAGGGCCCCTCCGACTTTTCTTTTTCTCTTTTTAAGGCCCCCTGTGGGCCCCCAAAGGAGACAGCCGAATTTTCCCTCAACTTCCTCTTCGGCACTTCGAAGGCCCCCCAAGTAGCCTTGCTGCCCTGCTGCTGCTGCTGCTGCTGCTGCTGCTGATGCAGCTGCTGCTGCTGCTGCTTATTGCTGCTGTTGGCTGCGGCTTGTTGCAGCTTGCTGCTGATTGATGCGGCTTGCTGCAGTTTGCCGCTGCTCGCTGCTGCTTGCTGCTGATTGATGCGGCTTCGTGCTGCTTGCTGCAGCTTGCTGCTGCTTGCTGCTGCTTGCTGCTGCTTGCTGCTGCTGGCAGCACTTGGGCCTATTGGAAGTCAAAGAGGTCCATTGAAAGGCCAAAGAGTGTCTAAAGAAAGGACTTTTTAATTCACAAATTAATTTCAAAATTAAAACTTTAAATAAATAAATAAATAAATAAATAAATAAATAAATAAATAAATAAATAAATTTGAAATTAATTCCTTTATTCAATTGCTGCTTCCCACAGGGCTTTCTCGCTGACGACGGCGGAGTGCACAGCAGCAAAAACGGCGTCGAATATGGTAAGAAGAATAAATTAAATTAAATTAAATTGATTAATTAATTAATTAATTAATTAATTAATTAAATATAATTAAATAAATTAAATAAAATTAAATTAATTAAATTAAAAAGAAAATCATTTTTATTTTCCTCGTAGGGTGGCAGCGGCCTGCGGCTGTCACGAGGTCAGCAGCAGCAGCAGAAGCAGCAGCAAAAGCAGCAGAAGCAACAGAAGCAGCAGCAGCAGCAGAAGCTGCAGAAGCAGCAGAAGCAACAGAAGCAGCAGCAGCAGCAGAAGCTGCAGAAGCAGCAGAAGCAGCAGAAGCAGCAGCAGAAGCAGCAGCAGCAGCAGCACCAACCACCGGCGTCGTCTTTCCTTCACCTGCAAACGCCGACTGCAGCCCCGGAGCCGTAAGCCTCAACCTGCTGCTGCGCTGCTGCTGCTGCCGTTGCTGCTGCTGCTGCTGCTGTCGCTGCTGCTGCTGCTGCTGTCGCTGCTGCTGCTGTTGCTGTTGCTGCTGCTGCTGCTGCTGCTGTCGCTGCTGCTGCTGCTGCTGTCGCTGCTGCTGCTGCTGCTGAAATGTAAATGGCGCATTTGAAGGCGCGGATTGCCTTTTAAAGATCTTCAGCCCTCAATCATTAATTTAAAAGTTTCTAAAATGTTTATCTTTATTTTTATTTTTTATTTTATTTTTAATTTTATTTTTATTTTTAATTTCTTTTCAGGAATGTCTTCCAAACTTTTGGTCTTTGAAACTTCCTTCCCCCGGGACTTACAGCGTGGAAGTGCTGCTGGGGCTTCCTTTTGAATTTGCTGCTGCTGCTGCTGCTGCTGCACCTGCTGCTGCTGCTGCAGCTCCTGCTGCTGCTGCGCTGCACTTGGAAGTCAACGGAAAGCCCCTCGTTTCCGGAGTGCTGCTGCACAAGGGAGAGGTCTATGCGGTGAGTTTTTTGCTGCTGCTGCTGCTGCTGTTGCTGCTGTTGCTGCTGCTGCTGCTGCCTGCTGCTGCTGCTGCTCCTGCAGGCTTTGCTGCTGTGCACATCCTTTTTTTATTTACTCTGCTTCTGCTGCTGCCATCGCTACTGCTGCTGCTGCTGCTGCTTTTACCTCTTTGTCTCTTTTTCTTTTATTTTTACTTTTCTTTTTAATTCCTCTTTATGTCTCCTGACTCCTCTCCTTATTCAATTTAATTTAATTTTATTCCATTTTATAAACGAATAAACAAATAAATAAACAAATAAACAAACAAGTAAACAAATAATAAATAAATAAATGAATAAATAAATAAATAAATAAATAATAAATAAATAAATAATAAAAGAACTCTACTGATTTATTTGCTGCTGCAGGCAGCAGCAAAAGTGGAGAGCCGCGAGGGTTTGCTGCTGCTGTCTTCGCTGGGCAGCAAAAATGCCTTTGAAGACCAAACTGCCATTTACAAACTTTCTGTTTCTCAGCAGCAAAACAATTAAATTAAAACAAATAAAACAAAATAAAATAAAATAAAATAAAATAAAATAAAATAAATAATTCCAAATTCATTTCCCCCCAACTTCTGGCCAGGCGGCCACTTCCCAATGCGGTGTACGTACACACCAAACACGAAGCAGCAGCAGCAGCAGCAGCAGCAGCAGCAGCAGCAGCAGCAGCAGCAGCAGCAGCAGCGCAGCAGCAGGGCAGCAGCAACAGCAGCAGCAGCAGTGTGGGGCCCCACAGGCTGTTATTACATGTCGGCGAGGAACTGCTCGTCTTTGTTTCCAAAAACTTTAAATTTATTTATTTATTAATTTTATGTTTATTTACTTATTTATTTATTTGAATAAAAGAATTTAATTAATTAATTAATTAATTAATTAATTAATTAATTACTTTTATTCAATGAATTAAAGACTTGATTAAATAAAAGCCAAACGGGTAACAGCTGACCAGAAGAAAACTCGGAAATAAAAATTAAAATTAAATCCAAATTTAAAATTAAAAATTAAATTTAAAATTAAAATTAAATTTGAAATTAAAATTCGAAATAAATTCAAAATTAAAAAAACTGAAAATAAAATCTAAAAAGTCAATTGCGTTTTGTCTCTTGCTCCGCAGCAAGAACCCGGAAAAGGGTTTAGGGCCTAAACCCTAAACCCTAAACCCTAAACCCTAAACCCTAAACCCTCGTGAACCCTCGTGGGGCGCTTCAAACTCTTGAAACTCCAGCCCCACTAAACCCTAAACCCTAGCAGCCTCCCCGAAAGTCCTCCACCCCAAACGCTATGGCCAAACCCCAAACCCTAAACCCTAAACCCTAAACCCTAAACCCTAAAAGCCCGGGGGTTTAACTTGGGCCTGGATGCAAAGTGAGCGAAAAACACTTTCTTTTTTCTGAAATAACTTTCGAGGAGAATCGAATTCTTCTATTTGCCCGTCCGCCAAAACCATCACCTGAACGCAACAAACCCTCTTTCAAATGCTGCTGCTGCTGCTGCTGCTGCTGCTGCTGTTTGTGCTGCTGCTGCTGCTGCTGCTGCTGCTGCTGTTGTTCGTGCTGCTGCTGCTGCTGCTGCTGCTACCACTGCTGCTGCAACAAACACATTTAAATAACTAATGAGTAAGTAAATAAGTAAAAAAATAAATAAATAAATAAATAAATAAATAAATAAATAAATAAATAAATAAATAAATATATAAATAAAAAGAGAATCAATTCCCACTTTTCTGCCGAGCAGCTCCCGCAGGCAAAACAGCCAATTTATTCACCACATCCAATAAATAAAATCATTTATTTGTTATTTATTTATATTATTATTTATTTATTTATTTATTTATTATTTATTTATTATTTATTTATTTATTTATTTATTTATTTATTTATTTATTTATTTATTATTTGTTTTTAATTACTTTGTCGTAGTCCACGATGGTCTCTATGCGGTGGGCGATGGTGATGACAGTGCAGTCTTTGAAGTCTTTCTTTATCGTTTGCTGCAAACAAAAAATATTTATTTATTTATTTATTTATTTATTTATTTATTTATTTATTTATTTGTTTATTTATTTATTATTTCAATTAATTCTTTTATTCTGTTTTGTTTTATTTATTTAATTAGTTCTTTTATTTCATTTTATTTCATTAATTAATAGTTTTCGTTTTATTTCATTTAAATTAGTTAATTAGTTCTTTTGTTTAATTTAAATTAATTCTTTTTATTCAAATCAAATTGCGATTAAATTAGTTCTGTTTATTTAATTAATTTAGAAGAATTTTTTTGATTTAAATTGTATTCAAATTAAAAGAATTAATTATATTTCAGTTTGCTGCAGCAAAATAAAATATATCTACCAAAACGCTCCAGCAGCAACCAGCAGCAGCAGCAAAACAGCAGCAGCAAGCAGCAGAAGCACGGCAGCAGCAGCAGCAGCAGCAAAGGAGCAGCAGCAGCAGCAGCAGCAAAGGAGCAGCAGCAGCAGCAGCAGCAGCAAAGGAGCAGCAGCAGCAGCAGCAAAGGAGCAGCAGCAGCAAAACAGCAGCAACAGAGCAGCAGCGCAGCAAACGAAGCAAAAACAAAACAAACAAATACGCACAACTAAATAAACAGAATTAAACAATTAAACAAACAAACACAATCAAATAATAAATCCAATTAAATAAATAAATAAATAAATAAATAAATAAATAAATAATTAAATAATTAATTAATTAATTAATTAATTAATTAATTAATTAAATTAATTAATTAAAATAAAGACCTGAATAAGACTGTCTGTCTTTGGGTCCACAACTGCTGTCGCCTCGTCCAGCAGCAAAATCTTTGAACGCCGCAAAAGGGCCCTTTGAACAAATAAATAAATAAATAAATAAATAAATAAATAAATAAATAAATAAATAAATAAATAAATAATTTAATTAATTAACTAATTAATTGTTTATTTGTGGGCTTTGAGGTGGTTAACACGCTGCTGCTGCTGCTGCTGCTGCTGCTGCGGCTGATGGTTCTGCACTGCTGCTGCTGCTGCTGCTGCTGCTTCTAGTGCTGCTGCTCTCACACCCCTCCTATTAATTCAACTGCTGCTGCTGCTACACTCCAACTACCACTACTGCTGCTCCCGCTGCTGCTGCTGCTGCTGCTGCTGCTGCTGCTGCTGCTGCTGCTGTACCTTGCAAGGCAAATGAGCTGCCTCTGTCCCAGAGAGAAGTTTCTGCCGCCTTCTTCGACGTGCATGTCTAGGGGGTCAATGTCTTCGACTTCGATTCCCACATAACCTGCTGCTGCTGCTGCTGCTGCTGCAGCAGCAGGACTTTCTGCTGCAGCAGCAGCAGCAGGCGCTTCGCTCTCCGCGTCGGTTTCTGAGTCTGTTGCTGCTGCTGGCAGCATCGCGACTTTGAGCTGGTCCTCGGACTCCGTTGCTGCTGCTGCTGCTGCTGCTGCTTCGTGGCCGCTCCTGCTGCTGCCCTTGCTGCTGCGCCTGCTGCTGCTGCTGCTGCTGCTGCTGCTGCCATTAATGGCATCAATGGCATTATTAAAGCTGGACTTTTTGTTGTTAATTATCATTTGCTTCAAACTTTCCGACAAATGGGCCTTTTCAACTGCTGCCCAAATCTCCTCGTCGCTGTGCTGCCCCAAAGCGTCAATATTAAACCGCAAAGAACCTTCAAACAACACCGGGTCCTAAGCAGCAGCAGCAGCAGCAGCAGCAGCAGCAGCAGCAGCAGCAGCAGCAGCAGCAGGGGCAGCACCCGATGAGTCCAACGAACTCGAGAGCACCATGAAGCACTGCAGCAGCAGCAGCAGCAGCAGCAGCAAGCAGGCGCCTACCGAGCAGCAACAAGCAGGCAGCACGCACACAGCAGCAACGCAGCAGCACCCCCCCACCTCCAGCAGCAGCAGCAGCAGCAGCAGCAGCAGCAGCAGCAGCAGCAGGCGTGCCTGGGGAATGATGGAGAAGAGGGAGCGGAGGAACCTGAGGGGCAGCAGCTGGCAGTCGACGCCGTCAACAGCAACAAAGCCTTCGCAGGGCTCCACCAGCCGCAGCAAAGTCAGCAGCAAACTGCTTTTTCCCGCCCCCGTCCGCCCCACCAGGCCCACCCTGCAGCAGCAGCAGCAGCAGCAGCAGCAGCAGCAGCAGCAGCAGCTTCCGATCGGTGGGTCTTGCTCTTGTCCGTTGTCGATCGGCGCGCTGCTGCTGCTGCAGTTGCAGCAGCAGCAGCAGCAGCAGCAGCGCAGCAACAACAGAACCGCCAGCAGTAGGAACATACCACCACTATCAGCAACACAACACCAGCAGCAGCAAAACAGCAGCAGCACCACAGCCGCAGCGCAACAGCAGCAACAAAGCAGCAGCAGCAAAACAGCAGCAGCAGCAGCAGCAGCAGCAGCAGCAGCAGCAGCAGGAGCCGGACTTTTCTCCTGGCGCGATCTTGAAGGAGATGCGTTTGATGATGAGCGGCAAGTCCGCTCGATATCGAACTGACAAATTTTTTGCTTCCAAAGATCCCCTCGAGGGCCATCCTGGGGGCAGCAGCTGTCGCCAGTTCTCTGCTGCAGTTGCTGCTGCTGCTGCTGCTGCCGTCGCAGCAGCAGCAGCAGCAGCAGCCGCCGCCGCCGCCGCCGCGGCCGCCGCCGAGTCTGCGGCGCTGCCCGCGAGCGCCTTTGCTGCTGCGGTCCCCGTCCCCTCCCCCGCCTCCCCCGCTGCTGCTGCTGCTGCTGCAGCAGCAGCAGCAGCAGCAGCAGCAGCAGCAGCGGGGGAGGCGGGCAGCAGGCGCTCCGGAGCGACTCTGTGTCTGTACTCGTTGATCTTCTCAACAGCAACTATTGCTGACTCTTGCTCGCTAGCCATTCGAACTAGCCAGTTGAGTTGCTGCGTGATGGAGAGAGCAGCAGCAACAGCAAGTCCTCCGAGTCCCGGAGAAACTGCGCCTTTTGCTGCTGCTGCAGCAGCAGCAGCAGCAGCAACGACTGCAGCGCCCAGCAGCTCCAGCCGCACCGCCAGCCAGCGGTTCACCGCCAAAGACAAGTAACTCAGCTTCGTGCTGCTGTCGGCCTTGGCGTGGGCCAGCAGCAGCTGCTGCTGCTGCTGCTGCAGCGCAGCAACAGTCTCGCGGCCCTCCAGCAGCTCCAAAAAGAAAGACAGCAGCGGCCCTTTTGCTGCTGCTTCCAGCCGCTGCAGCTGCCTGCTGGTGGGCACGAAGCTCTGCTGCACCCGCAGGTACAGCAGCAGCAGCGGCGCTGCTGCCAGCAAAAAAACTGGCAAGCAGCAAACCACCAGCAGCAAACTGCAGCAGCAAGTCACCAAAGTGCTGTAAAACGACAGCAGCGAAGTCGGCAGCTGCTCGTCCACGGTGGACATACACCGCAGCAGCCGCTGCAGCACCCGACCCACCGGCGTGCTGTCGAAGAAGCTCAGCGGCGCGCTGCGCCAAACAAACCCCACACGCCTCCTGCTGCTGCTGCTGCTGCTGCTGCTGCTGCTGCTGCTGCTGCTGCTGCTGCTGCTGCTGGGCGGGGGAGGGGGGTGGGCTCGCTAGCGAGCTCGCTGGGTGCGCGGAGGCGCAGGGCGACGGCTAGCTATGTAGCTAGCTAGACAGATCGCTGGCTAGCTAGCTAGCTGGCTGGCTAGCTGGCTGGCTAGCTGGCTGGCTAGCTGGCTAATGGTTAGTCAGGTGGGTGGCCAGCTAGCTAGTGGGTGGCTAGGCAGCTAGCTAACTGGCGAGGTGCTTAGCTAGCTAGCTGGCTAGCTAGCCACTCGACAGCTAGGTGGCCAGCTAGCTAGCTAGCTAGCCACCAGCTAGCCACCTCTATACGCAGCAGCCAGCTGGCCATCTAGCTAGCTAGCTAGCTAGCTAGCTAGCTAGCTAGCTACTAGTTGCTGAGTGCCTTGTTGAGGGAGACAAAAGAGGGGCTAAAAGCAACTCCAGGAGACTCAAGGCCGCTGCTGCTGCTGCTGCTGCTGCTGCTGTTGCTGCTACTACTATTGGTACTACTACTGCTACTACTGCTGCTGCTGCTGCTGCTGCTGCTGCTGCTTGTGGTGGAGCTCACTCAATTAGGGTTTGGACGAGGGAGTGGTGGAAGTGTCTGGCAGCAGCAACAGCAGCAGCAGCAACTCGGAGAAGACCAGCAGCAGAAAAGAGAAGATGGAGTCCGCCGAGAGCAGCAAAAAGAGAAAGAGCAGCAGCATCAGTTAGCTGCAGCTTCCTGTCGGCCCAGGCGGAGAGCAGCAGGTTGGAGAGCAGCAGCAGCACGGTGCCCAGCAGCAGCAGCAGCAGCGACAGCAGCAGCAGCAGCAAACCGCCTCCAGAACGCAAGTACTCCAAATAAACTGAAAAAGGAACTGAGCCCGAAGTCACAAACTCTTCTTCCGTCAGAGACACAAAAGGCAGGCTGCAGCACAAGCAGCAAAACTCCCAGCCCCCAACTGCGGCAGCAGCAGCAGCAGCAGCAGCAGCAGCAGCAGCAGGAGTGGTAGTGGTAGTAGCTGTTGCTGTCGCAGCTGCAGCAGAAGCAGTTGAGCAGCGGCAGCAGTGGTTGCAGCAGCAGCAGCAGGAGTAATTGTAGTTCAGTAGCAACAGCAGCAGCAGCAGAAACCGCAGCAGCAGCAGCAGCAGCAGAAACCGTAGAAGCAGCAGCAGCAGCAGCAGCAGCGGCAGTGCTGCTAGCCTAAAGCCGTCGGAGACAAAAAGCGATAAAAGAAAACAAAAAAAGAAAACCGGAAAAAGACACAAGTGAAATAAAAACGAAATAAAAAAGAAATAAAAAGGAAATAAAAAGGAAGTAAAAAGAAAGTAAAAAAAGAAATAAAAAGCAAACAAAAAGGAAATAAAAAAGAAATAAAAAAGAAATGAAAAAGAAATAAAATGAGTAAAAAAGAAATAAAAAAGAATAAAAAAGAAATAAAAAAGAATAAAAAAGAAATAAAAAAGAAAAAATGAAGACTGACGCTTCTTTGTTTTTTGCTTCTTTTTGCTTTTGCAGTTCTCTGGCTACTCCCGCTTCTGCCACTTCAAGTGTACGTACACCGCGCAGCTGCAGCTGCTGCTGCTGCTGCTGCTGCTGCTGCTGCTGCTGCTGCTGCTGCTGCTGCAGCTGCTGCAGCTGCTGCTCCTCTTCTGTCTCCTTTCTAATTGTTTCAGCAAATGCGCTGAAGGCCGGCAATGCCCATGCGTCCTGAAAACAAAACAAACAAAACAAATAAATTTAATTAATTAATTAATTCATTTATTTATTTATTTTTCTATTTTTATATTTATTATCATTTATCAATTTATTTATTTATTTATTCAATTGTGAAAAAGAAATAGAGGATTCATCTGCGGGTGAGCAGGTCTAGCTGCAGCTAGCCCAGCGGGTCCCAGGTGGCGCCTAAACCCTAAACCCTAAACCCTAAACCCTAAACCCTAAACCCTAAACCCTAAACCCTAAGCCCTTCAAATCCCTGCAAAGCCGTCTCGCTGCTAAGCGTCTAGAAGGCTGTGCAGAGTGCGCGAAGCGGCGCAGCGCCCCCCGCTGCCCAAACCCTAAAAAGTGGTTTGCGTGCGTGTGCGACGCAAACCCTAAAAAAGGGTTTACGTCGGGGCGGCCGAAGAAGAGCTGCTGGCCCCGCGCAAGGAACAGCAACTTGGAGCAGCGCGGCAGCAGCGCGAGTCTGTGAGTCGCGAAGAGAACTGTCTTCTGCTGCAGCAACTCCAAAAAGCAAAAAGAAAAAATGTGATGAGCGACGAAGGGATCGACGGCGGAGAGGCAGTCGTCCAGTACGTACACCGCGCACTGTCTGTACACCCCGCGGGCCAACGCCACTCGCTGCTTTTGACCCCCCGACAAATTAATTCCTTTCTCTCCAATTTCCGCCAAGTCTCCTCCCGCGAAACTTTCCAAGTCTCCCCTCAGTGCGCAGGCTTCCACCACCTTCCAGTACCTGCGAAACCCTCATTTAGGGTTTCCGAGATCCTTCGCGTTTGCTGCCAAAAACTGGGCTTTTTAGGGCTTAGGGAGGCGCGGTGGGGTTTGTTAGGGTTTATTCGGGTTTATTACGGTTTATTGGGGTTTATTGGGGTTTATTGGGGTTTATTGGCGTTTATTAGGGTTTATTAGGGTTTATTAGCGTTTATTAGGGTTTATTAGGGTTTATTAGGGTTTGTTAGGGTTCATTAGGGTTTATTAGGGTTTATTAGGGTTTATTAGCGTTTATTGGGGTTTATTAGGGTTTATTAGGGTTTATTAGGGTTTGTTAGGGTTTTTTAGGGTTTATTAGGGTTTATTAGGGTTTATTAGGGTTTATTAGGGTCTATTAGGGTTTATTAGGGTTTCTTAGGGTTTATTAGGGTTTATTAGGGTTTATTAGGGTTTATTCGGGTTTATTAGGGTTTATTAGGGTTTATTAGGGTTTATTAGGGTTTATTAGGGTTTATTAGGGTTTGCTGGGGTTTAGGGTTTGAGGTGGTTAATTTGTAGTACTTTTTGAGGGGGATTAAAAGTCCTTTGAGGGTTTGAGAAGTTTGTGAGGAGAATAAATAATCTTAAGAGGGTTTGCGAGACTTTGAGAGTTTCTAAGCATTTCAAAAACCCTAAAAAGGGGTTTAAGCAAAACCCTAAAGTGGTGTTTAAGCGAAACCCCAAAAGGGCACTTGAGCAAAACCCTAAAAAGGCGTTTAACAAACCCTAGGAAACCCTAAAGGGCGCTAAGGGCTAGAAGAGCGCTAGGAAAGCTTTTGGAGGCCTGAAAGGGCGTGTGCGCAAACCCTAAAAAAGGGTTTCGTAAACCCTAAACCCTAATTGCCAAACCCTCACCAGTCGTGGTCGTAGGGAAGGCCGAAAAGAATGTTTTCGCGAAGAGTGGCGTTTTGAATCCAAGGGACTTGGCTGCAGTAGGCCACAGTGCCGTCGACAAACAACTCGCTGCTGCTGCTGCTGCTGCTGCTGCTGCTGCTGCTGCTGCTGCTGCTGCTGCTGCTGTGCTGCTGCTGCCTGCTGGGGTCTTTCTGGCGAAGCGTGTTGCCCAGCAGCGACAGCAGCAAGCCGCTCTTCCCGCTGCCCGTCGGCCCCACAATCGCCACCAAGTCCCCTAAACAAATAAATAAATAAACAAATAAATAAATAAATAAATAAATAAATAAATGAATAAATAAATAAATAAATAAATAAATAAATAAATAAATGGGAAACGCCGCTGTGGTGGGAGTGTTGACTGGTTGAACGCCCGGCTGCCCACGTCGGTTTGCAGCAGCAGCAAACCAGCAGCAAACCAGCAGCAGCAGCAGCAGCAAACCAGCAGCAGCAGCAGCAGCAGCAAACCAGCAGCAGCAGCAGCAGCAGGAGGAGGCCTGCCTGGTCCGCATTTGAAGTTGACTCCCTGTAGAAGAGGAGTGCCATTAGGCCAGAAGAAGTTATACCCCCTGGCGCACTGGAGGGGGCTGGGGCCCTGCTGCTGCTGCTGCTGCTGCTGCTGCTGCTGCTGCTGCTGCTGGGGGCGCCGCAGCGCGGCGAGCCCGTCGGCCTCGGGCAGCAGCAAGAAGGCCTGGATGCGCTCGAGAGCAACAGCAGCTTCGATGGTGTTGTTTGCTGTTTGTGGCAGCACTTGGAGAGGAAACTTCAAAAGATTGAAAAGAGCCAAAGCTGTGAAAGCTGCTGCAGCATCGGGGGGCCCCCGCAGCAGCAGCAGGGCCCCGAAGGAGGCCACGGCCACGGCCACGGGGGCCCCCAGCCACTGGCAGCGGCCCCACACCTGCAGCTGCCAGTACTGCAGCAGCTGCTGCAGCTCGGCTTCCCGCTGCTGCTGGATCTTCTCCCCAAATGCTGCTTCCCAGCCATACATCTTCAGAGTCCGCATGCAGCACAGCAGCTCTCTGCTGCTGCTGCTGCGCAGGTCCCGCGCCCGCATCAGCACCCGCTGCTGCCGGCTCACCCGCCGGTTTATCCAACCTGCAGCAGCAGCAGCAGCAGCAGCAGCAGCAGCAGCAGCAGCAGCAGCGGCGGCAGCGGGGCAGCAAGCAAGCGCGATCGGCAACCAGGACCAAAGCAACGAGCAAACCCTAAACCCTAAACCCTAAACCCTAAACCCTAGACCCTCAACCGCGGCAGCTGCTCGGCTCGCTGAAGAGCCCGCAGCAGCAGCAGCAGCAGCAGCAGCAGCAGCAGCA
>NW_013655270.1:33536-38660 GCF_000499385.1 Eimeria necatrix
GGTTGTTGCTGTTGCTGCTGCGGTTCCTGCTGCGGCTGCGGCTGCGGTCCCTGCTGCTGCGGCCCCCGCTGCTGCTGCTGCTGCTGCTGCTGCTGCTGCTGCTGCTGCTGCTGCGGGTGCCGATGTGCTGGATTTTGAGGGCCTTCTGGTGAATGAGGGCCGTCAAAGCCACCCGCATGTGCAGCCCCAAAGTCAGCTGCCGGTGGAAGTACTGGTGCAGCAGCAGCGTCTGCAGCACGGAGGACAGCAGCAGCAGCAAACAGTAGCCCAGCCCCTGCAGCAGCGAGCTGCAGCAGCACACGCAAGCAGCAGCAGCACACGCATGCAGCAGCAGCACACGCATGCAGCAGCAGCACACGCATGCAGCAGCAGCACACGCATGCAGCAGCAGCACATGCATGCAGCAGCAGCACACTCAAGCAGCAGCAGCAACGGCCGCGCCGCAGCGCCAGCACCGCCTCGCAAACCCCTGCTGCTGCAACACTCACTCCTACCCATTCTCCAGCACTTCTGCTAACAAACCCTAAACCCTAAACCCTAAACCCTAAACCCTAAACCCTAAACCCTAAACCCTAAACTAGTAAATACTCTTTTCTTGCCTGCGCAAAGTGCCAATACTCCCCCGCAGCAGCCTAAACCCCAGCCCCCAAACCCCAAACCCTAAACCCCAAACCCTAAACCCTAAACCCTAAACCCTAAACCCTAAACCCTAAACCCTACTTTTCTTCGGGGCTTTGGAGGAAGTTGATGAGCCGCTTCAAAACCAAAGGGCCAACGAACTGCAGCAAATCATAAATGAGTTTTAAAAAGGCAGAGCCCAGGCAGGTGAGGCCATAAGCGCGCACGAGCACGCGGACCAGGCTCACTTTGCTGCTGCTGCTGCTGCTGCTGCTGCTGCTGCAGCTGCTGCTGCTGCTGCTGCTGCTGCTGTGGTCTCGCTCCGAGTCCGACAGCAGCGCCGTCGCTGCTTCTGTTGCTGCTGCTGTCGAAAGGCAGCTCAAAGGAGTGGCAGTTGTGCTGCGCGTTGCTGCTGCGCTGGACTGAGCTGCGCGCTGCTGCTGCTGCTGCTGCTGCTGCTGCCGCTGCTGCTGCTGCTGCAGCCGCCGCTCCTCAGCAGCCCAAGCAGCCATGAGCTTCTTCGTTTGATACTGCGCAGCAAATTCAAAGACCCCACAAATATGAACTGCATTATGAAACTGCAGCAGCAGCAGCAGCAGCAGCAGCAGCAGCAGCAGCGGCAGGTGGAGGAGAGAGAGAAGCAGCAGCAGACAAGAGGGAGATAAAGAATTGCTGCTGAGAACTGCTGTTGCTGCTGCGAAACAGCAGCAGCAGCAGCAGCATCTGCAGCAGGAGCTATGAAACAGCAGCAGCAGCGCAACACCAATAGCAGCAGCGGCAGCAGCAACGCCAAAAATACTAGCAGCAGCCAAAAATACCAGCAGCAGCAGCACCAACAGCAGCAGCAGCACCAACAGCAGCAGCAACACCAACAGCAGCAGCAACAAAAACACCGACAGCAGCCAAGCCACCAGCAGCAGCAGCAGCAACACCAACAGCAGCAGCAACAACACCAGCAGCACCAGCAGCAACAACACCAGCACCAGCAGCAACAACACCAGCAGCAGCAGCAGCAACAACAGCAGCAGCAGCACCTGAGAGGTGTGTCTGGGCAGGAGCTCGTAGGCGTCGCTGGGCTGCAGCGGCTGCTGCTCTCCCTTTTTGATTAGGGTGTATGTCCAGCTGAAGGTGAGGCGGCTGAAGAGCGACGCTGCTGCTTCTGGCGACGCTGCTGCTGCTGCTGCTGCTGTTGCTGCTGCTGCAGCACGGCCATCCTGCGCAGCGCAGCAGCAAATAGTTCACTAATTAATTAAATCTTCCCAAACAACAAAACGCAGCTTTTGGCAATCAACAACAAACGCAGCCTGCTGCTGCTGCTGCTGCTGCTGCACTGAACAGCAGCAGCAGCAGCGCGTCCCAGTAGGGTCCGCTGGGAACGCCGCAAATGCCCAGCAGCAGCAGCAGCAGCAGCAGCAGCAGCAGCAGCAGCAGCAGCGGGGCTCACGGGTTGGGAGTCGAGGAGGCAGAAAGCAGCAAAGAGGAAGAACTCGGGGACTACCAAGAAGAGGGTCTCGGCGTCTGCGGGGGTCAGCAGCAGCGCGAAAGCTTTGCTGCTGCTGCTGCTGCTGCTGCTGCTGCTGCTGATCTGCCGCAGACAAGACTGGAGGCGAGCGGCCTGCAGCAAGACGCGGCAGCAGAGGCAAAGGCGGAGGGAAAAGTGCTGCTTGACGGCGCGAGCAGCAGCAGCAACTTGGAAGATCCAAAAGAGAAGGAAGAAGCAAAAAGAAAGAAAAAGAAAAAGCTGCTGCTGCAGCAGCAGCGCGAGCCGCGGCTCCACCGCAGAAGCAGCAAGGAAGGCCAGCGGCACGCAGAAGCACAGCAGCAGCAGCACGGAGCGGAAGGCGTCGAGTTTGTTGCGGCTGGGGGGGCCCTCTTCCCCCCCCGCTGCTGCTGCTGCTGCTGCTGCTGCTGCAGCAGCAGCAGCAAGCGCGCGCCACAGCCAGGGAGCCACGGCCAGCAGCAGCAGCAGATTCAGCAGCGGGAAAGTGAAGTCTTCGAAGCAGCTGCTGAAGTCCTCTTTGCCAAAGTCCCAAGGCTGCCAAAAAGGAATATCCGAATTTGCACAAAGGGCCGGCAGCGGGGGCCCCCCCGCCCCCCAGAAGTCCCACAGGCCCTTCATAACTGCTTCTGCATTTAAGCTGAAGTCTTCCTGCTGCTGCTGCTGCTGCTTTGCTGCTGCTGCTGCTGCTGCTGCTGCTGCAGTTGTGGTGGTGGGCGTCGTGGGTGTGGCGTGGTGTGGTGTCTTGGGGCGGGGTGTCTGTGCGGCGGGAGTCGTGTGGCTTGGCAGTTGGTCCCGCTGCTCTTTGCTGCTGCTGCTTTGCTGCTGCTGCAGCTTTGCTGCTGCTGCTGCTGCTGCATGCTGCTGCGACTTCGCGCAGCGCAGCAGCAGCGGCCGCCGCGGCAGCGCGCAGCCGCGCCGCCGCCGCAGCACCGCAGCCCCCCGCGTGCGGGGGTGTCTGTCTGCGTGCTCTCTGTCGCGCAACCCCCCTCCCGCCCCTCACAAAAGTCCGAAGAGCAAATTAAAACAAAAAAAGAAGAAATAAAATACAAATTAGCCCAAAAATAATCGAAAATGTCCTTCCTAGTCGGCCGCGAGGCTCCGGACTTCGAGTGCGAGGCGGTGATGCCCGACGGGTCCTTCGACACCGTTCGGCTCTCCGCTTTCCGCGGAGAAAAGTACGTTTTAATATTATTTTATCCCTTAGACTTCTCTTTTGTTTGTCCTTCCGAGCTTCTGGCCTTCAGCGCGGCCGCCGCGGACTTCGCCGCCCGCGGAGTTCAACTCCTCGGCTGCTCCGTCGACTCCAAGTTCGCCCACAGCGCCTGGAGAGCCGCAGCCCCCCGCAGCGGCGGCCTCGGCCCGCTGGCCTTTCCTCTTCTCGCAGATCTTCGCCGCGAACTCGCAGCAGCTTTTGGGGTTTTGGGCGAAGACGGAGTGGCTTTGCGGGGCCTCTTTTTGCTGGACAAGGCCGGGAAGGTCCAGCACGCGCTGGTCAACAACTTGGCGCTTGGAAGGAGCGTCGGAGAGGCTTTAAGAGTGGTCGACGCGCTGCAGCATCATGAACAACATGGAGATGTTTGTCCCGCTAATTGGCAGAAGGGACAGAAGGCCATGAAGCCAACTCAACAAGGAGTTGCGGAGTATCTTGCCAGCCTTTATTGAGCTGCTGCTGCTGCTGCTGCTGCTGCTGCTGCTGCTGCGGTAGCAGCAGCAGCAGGGGGCTGCTGCTGCGAGAGCAGCAGCAGCAGCAAGAGTGGTGGACGCGCTGCAGCATCATGAACAACACGGAGATGTTTGTCCCGCTAATTGGCAGAAGGGACAGAAGGCCATGAAGCCCACTCAGCAGGGAGTTGCGGAGTATCTAGCGAGCCTCTATTGAGGGGGGAGGGGTGCTGCTGCTGCTGCTGCTGCGGTAGCAGCAGCAGCAGCAGCAGGAGAGAGAGCTGGCGAGAGAAGTGGCTAGCTAGCTGCTGAGAGCAGCGGACAGACGCGATTTTGGGTTGTTTTGATGCTGCTGCTGCAGTGTGAGACGGGAGACAAGCTGTGGCTGTGTGAGTAGCTAGCTAGCTAGCTAACTAGGGCACTGAGAAACAGCTAGCTAGCTAGCTAGCTAGCTAGCTAGCTAGGTGAGTTAGAGACATAGTAGACATAGAACAATAGAGTTGAGTTCCTTGCTGCTGCAGCCGCGTCATTCCCGCAAGCTTTCTCTGCAGCACCCCAGCCCAGCAGCAGCAGCAGGTGCAGCAGCAGCAGCAGCAGCAGCAGCAGCAGCAGCAGCAGCAGCAGGAGGTGTTTGGCGCGGCAGCAGCACGCCAGGGGAGCGGAGGAAGTTGTGGAGGCTGCGGAGGCGCAGCGCAGCAGCAGCAGCAACGGGAGCCAGCAGCAGCAGCAGCAGCAGCAGCTGGGAGAGTGCGAGGCGGCGCAGCAGCAAGCTGCAGCGCAGCAGCTCGAAGCCGCGCAGCGGGGCAGCCAGTGCAGCAGCAAGCACTGCAGCAAAAGCCACGGAAAACAAAAAACTTAAAAAGTAACTTTCTTTTCTTTTGTCCAATTGCGCAAATCCAAAACAAACAAACATGAACAGTGTACATACACCTCCCGCCGCGTTCTCCAGCGCGAAGTTCGCCAGTACGTACACCCCGTGCATCCCCGTCACTCCCGCAAACACTTCTCTCCAAAACTTCACTTTTTTAAATTCTTCTTCCGCCTTCTCCGCAGCTTCTTCCCAACTGAGTTCCCCCTCTTCTGCTCCCTTTGCTGCTGCTGCTGCTGCTGCTTTTTCTGCTGCTGCTGCGCTGCTGCTGCTGCTGCGCCCCGCAAAAAGAGCCCCCGGGGGGCCCCCAGGGGGGCCCCCGGAGGAGGGGGGGCCCCCGAACTCGTCGCGGGGACTCCGGGAGTTCGAACGGGTTTCCTCGCCCCCAGGGGGGCCCCCAGGGGGGCCCCCAGGGGGGCCCCCAGGGGGGCCCCCAGGGGGGCCCCCAGGGGGGCCCCCAGGGGGGCCCCCAGGG
>NW_013655271.1:0-1382 GCF_000499385.1 Eimeria necatrix
GGCGATAAAGATATCTTTACAGGTCAATTGACAGGCATCCAGATGTGCGTGCAACGGCCCGGAAATGATACTCATGCCATTCTGTTGGCGGCTCTGATGATGGTGCGGTATACGCATGTGCAATTCACTCTTCTTTCGACCAAGCTGAATACGCCACGAATGAAAATGCAGTTGGCAATTCGCTTAATCTTCAGCACATCATGATCAGCGCACCATCACGCGAAGCGCCTACAGCTGGCAGTCCATAGAGACTGCAGGACACAAGATGGCAGCGTCTAGCATTCAACCAACGGTAGGATGCATAGTTGTGCCAAGATATGCTCGAAGAACGTGGCTTCAGGCTAAGAAAATATCCGAAAGGCACGCACGCCGCCGTCCACATCAGTATGCAAAGCATTAAAACGATTATTCATCCAATATCCAACCCGCCAAAATGAACACATTATATTGTGCATTGCTGCCGTAAAGCCTATACGTCTCAGCAGCATATGTATATCAAACCACACAGCGACAAACGCTACATACAGACACTAGAAAATTTGCGCACGACTGATGCTCCCTAAGCCCCAACTTGAGACATTCAAGTTGGAAACAATGCAACCGCCAGCCTGCAAAAACACGGAGTGCACACTGCAGCCGTTGAAACTCCAAGAGCTCCAAATCCATGGCTGCGCGCCGACGCACTCTCCGCCACTACACACAACGCCATGCAATTTGATACACAGTGCACTTCGTTGCTTGTGACGCCTAGTGACAACGCCTAAAACTGCTACACACATGTGGGGCACACAGCATGCATATTAATGCCTCTATCTTGGACATTCCCGTTATTTCGATTGAGTTCTGTTGCGACTGTTTTGCAGGCACGTGTGTGCGTGCAGAGACCCACCGGTATCGGAGCTATCCTCGCTGGTTTTAGGGGCGTATGCTCCGACTACCACACGGGCGTGTTGCACAGAGAGTCTAGCCATTCCACCTCCTCCGCCTTAACGTACAGGCTGCATATGGCAAAAACCAGCGAGGATAGCTCCGATACCAGTGGGTCCCTGCACGCACACACGTGCCTGCAAAATATTCGCAACAGAACAAAGTCGAAATAACGGGAATCTCCAAGATAGAGGCGACAGAGCGTTAGACAATGCACCGTGTCTCCGAGCCTGGCAAGGACACATGCGTGCAAAAAAAACGGTTTTTCACCTGGACAAAATGGCACCTCGACGCAGTCCCCAATGCCCGCCGACGCACAGAGACCCTGCGGGAAAAAGTCCCCGACAAGCTGCACGCTAACCACACTCTGACCATCCACTCCAAGGATTGCCTTTCGCTCTAGAAACAGCCCCCGACCGTGCTCGAAAAGACATTTGGCATGCACGCCGCCGTCT
>NW_013655271.1:1482-2082 GCF_000499385.1 Eimeria necatrix
GTGAATCTTCAGTGTGACACGCGCCATTCGATGGATTGAAATATTCTCCACACGTACGGCCTGCAAACGAAACTTCGCAACGAGCTCCAGATCCCTCCGAGACGTGCGCGAGAAAGCCGCAAACCACTGCGAACCATAACGTACCTCCAACTTAAATATTATCCTCACAATCCACGCGTGCGCCCTCTTCTCCCCTGCATCAACACCATTCCAAGCACATCACTACAACGCTCCTTTGATGCAAATTCGCAAGGGCTTTCTAAGCTATCGGCTCTGTCCAACTCGCGCTGATGTCGTGTGAGGCAGTGGCAACATGAAGCGACAAATCCGGAAAACGCAAGAGAATTATACGAACATTATGACGCAAAAGCACTAGCTGGGGGCAGCTCGACGTGAATATACCAAAACCACGAATTCACGCAGTTGACAAACGCACATTCGCAACACCTCTACCCATCGACGCTCACTCCCTGCAACGGCGATTTTGTCAAGTAGCCGTCTGCGCGTTGCTCTGCTGTCAAACTAGAAGTTGCCTGTCCTCGCCAGCGGCTTAAGTAACTAACCTTTGCCGCGCAACGACCAGTCCAAGCGCCATTCAGC
>NW_013655272.1:0-15795 GCF_000499385.1 Eimeria necatrix
ACCCCCCGACCGGGCCCTCAACTCCCCACGGCAAACCCTAAACCCTAAACCCTAAACCCTTGGTCCTAGAAGGGCGCGGAGAGAAGGAGGGCTGGCTGGGCGGCGGCAGCGAAGAAGAAAAGTGGAAGACAGAGAAAAAGACTTTTTGAATGTTTGCAGGTGTACAGACACCCCAGAAAAGCGCGAAATGGAGGGGGAAAAGCCGCAAAAAAGAACTAAAAAGAATTAAAAACTTTGAAGGAATAAAAAGAATTGCAAATAAAAGGGATTAAAGACTTTAAAGGAGCAAAAGGAGTTGCAAAAAGGCGAAAAGAAGGCGGACGGGAGGCAGCGCATGCAGCAGCGGGCTGCGTGGTCTCGGGGAGGTCGGATTTGCGCGAATTGGAGCTTAAAATAGATCTAAAAAGAAAAATAAATGGAAAAAAGTGTTTTAAAGATGTTTAATAGTCCGAAAAAGGTTTATTTCAAAGAAAAAGAGGAAAATGAAGGGCCGGGAGGCGGCGGGTGGACCGCCAGGTGTTGGTGCTGAGGTGTACATACACCTCGCGAGTCGCAGCGCGCTGCAGCAGCAGCAGCAGCAGCAGCAGCAAATTAGAACTTTTCGCGGGGCAATTGGCAGTTGTTTGTGGAAAATAAAGTGGAAACTTGTCGAAAAGTCGCACTTGTTGTCCTTTTCTGTCTGCAGCAGCAGCAAAACTCGCGGCTCTCCTCCCGCTGCAGCTGCAGCAGCAGCAGCAGCAGCAGCAGCTCCACTCGCCGTCTTTTTCTTTTCTTTTCCTTTTCTTTTCCCTTTTTTCTTTCTTTTTTCCTTTTCCAAACTTCCGACTTTTCGCCAAACTTGGCGCTGCAGCAGAGCCGGCTCTGCCGCTGGGGTGTACGTACACCCCAGCCTCCACTCCCGCCAGCCCCCGCCTCTTCGCCGAGACTCCTTTTTGCTGCCTTCCCTCTTCCCCGCTGCTGCTGCTGCTGCTGCTGCTGCTGTTGCTGCTGCAGCAAGAGGCCTCTCTTGTCTTCCCCCGGGCCTCCAGTCCTCCCCGACTCGCAGCTCTCCCAGCCGCAGCTGCTGCTGCTGCTGCTGCTGCTGCTGCTGCTGCTGCTGCTTGCTGCGCTGCAGCAGGGTCTGCGGCGTCGGTGCGCGCCCCCGCGTGTCTGCGCGTCCGGAGCCCCCAGCGCCAAACCCTAAACCCTAAACCCTAAACCCTAAACCCTAGCAGCGCAGCAATGTGGCCCTTCGCCCCCACTTCTTCAGCAGCTCTAAACCCTAAATTCAGGGAAGTCTACACTTGTGTCTTCGGGCCAAATGGCCCGGAGTATAGTTTGCAGGGGGTACTGGATGAGTCCCCTGGGGGCCCCTGGGGGGCCCCCCACTGGGGGCCCCCCCAGGGGCCCCTGTCGGGGGGCCCCCCGGCGAGCCCGGGGGGGGGCCCCCCCAGCCGCATAAACTCGGCTTGTGCTGCAGAGTTTGGGGCCTCCTTCAGCGCAGCAGCAGGGGGCCCCCCTTCTGCTGCTGCTGCTGCTGCTGCTGCTGCTGCTGGGGGCACCAAGCGGCGGCTGGAAGCAGCTCTTAACAAAAGTGAGATGAAGCAGCAGCGGCTGTGCGGCATGTGGCACGTCGCGTAGCGCAGCGCAGTGTACAGACACCCCAGCTGCAGCAGCAGCAGCAGCAGCAGCAGCAGCAGCGGCGGCGGCAGCAGCAGCAGCAGCAGCAGCGGGAGCGCGTTTTCCGCTTTGCTGCAGCAGCTAGCCAGAGCTTCTGCAGCAAAGTGCGTTTCAAGTCCGCCTTCGAAGTGCCTGGCGGCGCTGGGGTGTACGTACACCCGAGCGCGTGTGTGGGGCGCGGGGTGTACGTACACCCGAGGCGGTGTGGGGCGCGGGGTGTACGTACACCCCGCGCCGCTCCTGTGCAGTAAAGGGCTCTTTTCTTCGCCACTTCTTTCCTAAAGTCTTTAAGTCCAAGTTGGCATTATTTGCATTTCTTTTCTCTCTTGTGGGGCCCCACAGCTGCGACTTTGCGCAGCAGCTGCTGCGCATGCGCTGCTCTCGGGTGTACGTACACCCCAGGCCCCCGCCGCTGCATGCAGGCGCACTCGCAAAGCCCCAAAATGTGCATCTTCGAGCTTGGGGGCTGCTGCTGCTGCTGCAGCAGCAGCAGCAGCAGCAGCAGCAGCAGCAGCAGCGGAGAGGCTGGAGGGTAAAGGGACAGCAGCACTTTTGCTTCCACTGCAGCAAAAGAGAAACTGTCTCTTGGGGGATGGGGGCTTTGCTGCTCCTGGTGCGCGCGCCTGCTGCTCAGGCTCCAGGAAACAAATTGCTGCTGCTGCTGCAGCAGCTGCTGCTGCAGCAACTGCTGCTGCTGCTGCAGCAGCAGCTGCTGCTGCTGCAGCAAAGAGTCTCGCGGAGGCAGTCGCTGTTGCCGCTCCGCGCGGCCCGTTGCCTTCAGTTCATTTTTCGGTTTCCGCCGCATGCAGGCAGACGTGAGCTGCTGCAGCAGAACAGATTACAGCTTACATTGACGGTTGGGATTTGCGCTAAGTATTAATATGTGTTTGGTCGCCCTTAGTGCATGCCGCCGTGCAGCTGCAGCAGCTGCAGCAGCAGCTGCTGCTGCAGCAGCACCAGCAGCAGCAGCAACGGCGGGGCCAGCAGCAGCAGCAGCTGCTGCTGCTGCTGCTGCAGGGCTGTTTGCTTGAGTTGGGGTTTGGCAATGCTGCCGGACTGCAGCAGAACTTGCGCTTCGTATTTTGTCTATTCGGTTTCAGGTGTACAGACACCGCAAGGTAGGTCTTTGACAGCTGCTGCTGCTGCTGCTGCTGCTGCTGCTGCAGCAGCTTTCCAAGTCAAAACCACACGCAGCAGCAGCTGGTGCTACTGCTGGCCCCGCCGTTGCTGCTGCTGCAGCTGCATGGCTGCTGCTGCAGATGCATGGCTGCTGCTGCAGCTGCATGGCTGCTGCTGCAGGAGCAGCAGCAGCAGCAGCAGCAGCAGAACAGAGCGGGCAGGGGCGAGGGAAATAAAAAAAGCCGGAGGCAAAGGCTAGTGTTTAATTGCATGAAATAAAATAAATTTAAATAATTTAGTTGCATTAAATGAAATTAAAAAGAAGAAAAGAAACTCTTCAGATTCAAAAGCCCTTACCGCACTTCCGCGCTTTCTTGAGGTGTACGTACACCTGAAGAAGGCTGCACTTTGAGCTCCTTCTTTGCCCTTTTGTGCTGCTCTTTTAGTGGCATTTTAATTGACTTTATTTAAAATTATTTAAAGAAACAAATCAAAGAATTGATTTGCCGAGAAGCTGCAAAATTCGACGGCTTTGCTGCAGCAGCAGCAGCAGCAGCAGCAGCGCTGGGGTGTACGTACACCCCAAACGCGCAGCCCGCGCCGGCTCGCCGCTGAGGTGTACGTACACCCCAGAGCTGCGCGTACACCCGAGAGCTGCAGCTCGGGGGCGGGGTGTACGTGCAGCTGGAGGGCCTGTGGGGTGTACGTACAGCTGGGGGGCCTGTGGGGTGTACGTACAGCTGGGGAGGGAGAGAGCAGCAGCAGCAGCTGCGGTGTACGTACACCGGAAGGCGGGCGCGCCAGCGGTCCGGCCGCTGCAGCGGCTGCGGGGGCGCCGCTGCTGCGCAGCAGCGGCGGCTGGGAGTTTTTTTGAAGATTAAAAAGAAATAAAATAAATAAAAAGAGTTTTTAAAAGAACTGAGCGGCAGAGAGGCGGCGAGGGAGCGGCAGAGGGCCCCACTGGCAGCAGCAGCAGCAGCAGCGGCGTGTTGCTGCAACAGCAGCAGCAGCAGCAGAGCTCCAGGCTCCGACAGCTCGCCCGCTGCTGCCAATGCTGCCCGGACTTCTTCTTCTGGACTTTTATTGAAAACTATTTTTTGTTTTTGTTTATTTGACCTTCTTGTGGAAAGAAATAGTTGAAAAGCAGTGTAGCAGCGCTGGGGTGTACAGGCAGCTCGCCGGGTGGCCGCAAGACCCACCAGCTGCCCGCCTCTTCCCGAGTAGCATTATTTCTTTTTTTTTGCAAATTATTTCTTTTTTTCAATTTATTTTCCAACTCAAGACTTCCTTTTCTCTTTTCTCCTCCCGATCCCGATCCCAGACCCCCCAGCCAGCCGCTGCAGGTCACCTGGGCGTTGCGGCTCTCGGGGGCCCCCAGGCCGCGGCCGCTGCGGTGTACAGACACCCCGCGGGGCTTCCCAGGGCCCAACGGGGGCCCCACTAAAGGGCCTCTGGGGGCCCCCGGCGCCCCGGGGGCTGCTGCTGCTGCTCCGCTGCTGCTGCTGCTGCTGCTGCTGCTGCTGCTGCTCGCCGTCTCTTTCCCCTTCTCTCTCCAGGGCCCCGGGGCCCCCTTGCGGCCCTTTGCTGCTCGCTGCTGCGCTGCTGCTGCTCCCCAGCTGTACGTACACCCCAAACTCCCCACACCCAGCAGCAACCCCACACATCATGGACCCTTTTCCCCCCGAGACAGACCCCCAGGCCCTGCTGCATGCAGCAGCCCCTGGGGGGCCCCCCGAGCTGCCTCCGCAGGAGGTGGGGGGCCCCCTGGGGGCCCCCCCGGGGTCCCCGGAGGCCCCGGGGGCCCCCGGGGCCCCCGGGGACTCCCTGGGCGCTGGGGCCCTCGGAATGCCCGGGGGGCCCCCGGGGCCCCTGGGGGGCCCCCAGGTAAGCCCGGGGGCCCCGGGGGGCCCCCTGGGGGCCCCCGGGGGGCCCCCCTGCCTAGACACTCCAGGGACCAGCGAAAGTGTGGGGCCCGCCTCTTCTTTAGGAGCTGCTTCGGGGGAAGGGGAAGAGGGGGGCCCCCTAGGGGGGCCCCCCTTGGGGGGGGGCCCCCTGGGGGGCCCCCCCCTGGGGGGGGGCCCCCTGGAGGCCCCCCAGGACCACTCGAAGCCGTGGGGCTTTTGCCCCGAGGAGGCCCCTGCAGCAGCAGCAGCAGCAGCAGCAGCAGCAGCAGCAGCAGCAGCAGAAAGGAGACAGGAGGAAGAAACAAACAGCCAAAAGCTGCAGCACTTTCGCTCGCTGCTGCACCGGCTTTCGAAGCAAAAGGACGGGCTGATGCCCAACCCCGGTGCGCAAACCCTAAACCCTAAACCCTAAACCCTAAACCCTAAACCCTAAACTGTAGCGCAGCGGCGGCTGCGCAGCTGCTGCTGCGGCTGGCTTTTTCGCGCAGCAGCTAAAACAATAAAATATAAATATGATTTTTATTTTTGAACTTTTATTTATTTTTATCTTTTTTTAATTGCATTATTATTAGTGTTTTCACATTCCCGCATGCATTTATATTTATCAATTTAAATAAATAAATAAAAATCCATCCCGCCCCTGCTGCTGCTGTTCCTGCTGCTGCTGCTGCTGCTGCTGCTGCTGCTGCTGCTGCTGCGCTGCTGCTGCTGCCCCCGCCTCCGCTGCTGCCTCTGCTGCGCTGCTGCTGCTGCTGCTGCTGCTTTCGCTGCTGCTGCGCTGCTTCCGCCGCTGCTTCCGCCGCTGCTGCCGCCGCTGCTGCCGCTGCTGCTGCTGCTGCTGCTGCTGCTGCTGCTGCTGCTGCTGCTGCAGACGGGTCCTTCCCCGCGGACTGGCTGAGTCTGGCCTGGGAGTTTCAGTCTTTGGCGGAGTTGGTGGTTCGCTCGGCCTGGCCTTGCTGCTACCCCGAGGGTTTGCTGCCTTGCGTTTCGGAGCAAATCGAGTACTTGAAGCGCCGCCTCGAGGTCCCAAACCCTAAACCCTAAACCCTAAACCCTAAACCCTAAACCCTGGGCGCAGGCGCTGCGGCGCTGGAGCCGCTGCGGGAGACGCGCTCCGCGCACTGCGCCCCTCCCCACGGGCTTCTGTCCGTCTCCCTAGAGAGCAAACCCTAAACCCTAAACCCTAAACCCTAAACCCTAAACCCTAGGCAGCGCCGCGCCCAGGCCCGCGGAGGCTCGCCCCACAAAGCTTGCTTAGGGTTTGCAGCCTCGAGGGTTTGGGGCTTCGCGGGGCTTGCTTGCGGGCGCGTTGCAGGGCGCGGGCCGCAGGGCTAGGGTTTAGGGTTTAGGGTTTAGGGTTTAGGGTTTAGGGTTTGTGGTTTTAGGAGTTTCCGGGGGCTTCTAGCGGCGAAAAAGACCGCTTTCAGCGGCTGTTTATTCTGGCGGCTTTGGGGATTATTGCGAAAATGAAATTAGTGACTTTTTGTTGGACTTTTGTGGAGTTGAGAAAAAAAGAAATGCATGCAGGAGCTTCGGGGCTTTCTCTGTACTTGTCGCATGCGCGGCAGAGTCCCGTGAAGGCGCGCCGCGTTGCTGCTGCTGCTGCTGCTGCTGCTGCTGCTGCGCACCCGGACCACGCTGCAGCAGCAGCAGCAGCAGCAGCAATGCCCCACCCCGATGTCGAACGCACCGAGTACACCACCCGCTCCGGCAGAAAGACCCACAGGACCCCCATGAAACCCGAGAAACTCTAGGGTTTAGGGTTTAGGGTTTAGGGTTTAGGGTTTAGGGTTTCGGGCTTGGAGGACGCTTTAGGGTTTGCGGTTCCGCTTCAGCCGCAGCAGCCAGCGAAAGAAAACTGCACAGTGGGCCTACCCGTTGGCTAGCTGGGCTAGCTAGCTAGCTAGCTAATGGCTAGCTCGCTAGCCAGCTAGCTAATGGCTAGCTAGCTAGCCACCCCAGCTAGCTAGCTAGCTAGCTAGCTAGCTGCTTTCAAATTATGGCATTCTTGTCTGTATGAATTGAACAGCCGCGAAGTGCGAGTAGCACAAACTTCCACTCTTTGCCACTCCATTTATTTCTTCAGTCCACCCTTGGGGGCCCCCCTGGGGGCCCCTGTGGGGCCCCCCTGGGGGCCCCTGTGGGGCCCCTCTTGGGGCCCTTTTGGGGCCCCTCTGGGGCCTCTTTTGGAGCCTCTTTTCGGGGCCCCTGGGGGCCCCCGTGGGGGCCCCTTGGGGCCCCCGTGGGGGCCCCCTGTTGTAGAGGCCCTTAAGGTTTTGGCTGGGGGCCTCGCGCTTCGTTTTTAAAAGGGTTTGTGGGCACCAAAGGGGGCCCCCAGAGCCTGTTTGGGGCCCCTTGGGGCCCCCACTACTCCAGAGGATCTCAGTAGGGGCCCCTGGGGGCCCCCAGGGGGCCCCCGTGGGGCCCCCAGGGGCCCCTACTGAGATTTCGGGGACCTTTTGAGGTCCGTGGGCCCCCCTTAGGGCTCTATATTGTCGCTATGGGGGCCCCCATGTCTTCTGGGGGCCCCTGGGGGGCCCCCGTATGTCTTCGTGGGGCCCCCCTGGGGCCCCCCGGGAGACCTTGGGGGCCCCCTAGGGCCCCTTGGGGGGCCCCTGTGGGTTTCGTGGGCTTTAAGGAGCTGTAGGTTGCAGAGGGAGTGTTTGCTTTAGGAGTCATTTATTTTTATTTGGTGGGAGACCATTAAATGTTTTTTATTTACTTGCTTCGTTGTTTGCAAAGCAGGGCCAGGGTTTAGGGTTTAGGGTTTAGGGTTTAGGGTTTAGGGTTTAGGGTTTAGGGCTCGCGGTGTGGAGCACGGGGCTGCAAATGGTGAGGCTGGGCTAAGAATTTAGGGAGTGGCCTCTAGGGTTTAGGGTTTAGGGTTTAGGGCCTAGGGTTTAGCACTCAGGGCCTAGGGTTTAAGTAGGGTTTAGGCTCTAGGAGCGCCCCTTGCTGTGCTAGCTACTGCCTGCTTGCCTGAAGGGCTAAGGGTTTAGGGTTTAGGGTTTAGGGTTTAGGGTTTAGGGGCTCGGGCGCGCGCTACGTCACTACTGAATTGAAGCCACAGTTCTTTGTGCTCTCCGCCGGGTGGCTAGCTGCGGAGCTAGCTAGCCAGCTAGCTGGCTCGCGAGCTAGCTAGCTGGCTAGCTGCCGAAGCAGCTAGCTAGCTGGCAGCTAGCTAGCCACGGGCAAGAGGCCTTGCTGGGCAGGGGCTAGCTGTGGGCCCCCAGCGGCTCTGGCCAGCTAGCTGGCCACAAGGGCAGCTAGCTGGGCAGCAAGCTAGCTAGCTAGCTTTCTCGCTCGCTGTGTGGCTAGCTAGCCAGCTAGCTAGCCAGACAGCTAGCTAGCCAGCTCGCAAGCTAGATCGCTACTTAGCCAGCTAGCCAGCCAGCCAGCTAGCCAGCCGGACAGCTAGCTAGCTAGCTAGCCAGACAGCTAGCTGGCGAGCCGGCGAGCGAGCTCGCCGGGCCGCTGGCTAGCTGGCTAGCTGGCTAGCTGGCTAGCTGGCTCTGTGGCTAGCTGGCTGGCTGGCTCTGTGGCTGGCTGGCTGGGTGGTGCGTGGCTAGCTAGCTAGCTAGCAAGCTGGCAGCTAGCTAGCTAGCTGAGGATTGCGGCGGTGGGGAGGGCCAAGTGGACAAAAACGAAAACGCAAATGCCAACGAGGGCCCCCAAAAGACACCCCACAAGACACTGGAGGCCCCTGTGGTCTTTGAGGTGGCAGCGGGCCCAGGGGAGGGGCCCCCAAGCAGCAAGGGCGAGGGCCCCCAGCAGCAGCCGCGCAGCAGCAGGTGCTGCTGCTGCTGCTGCTGCTTCGCAGCAGCACCAAGCCAGAAAGGCGAAAGACACGAAGCAGTGAGAAGAAGGCATTCCCTCGGACTTGGACAGAGACAGCGCAGGCCGCGGCTCCCGGTAAACCCTCTTCAGCAGCTGCTCGTTTGCTGCTGTCAGCAGCACCTGCAAACCCTGCAGCAGCAGCAGCAGCAGCAGCAGCAGCAGCAGCAGCAGCAGCAGCGGCAGCGGCAGCGGCGCGGGCGGGCGTGGGCTGGAGCTGCAGCAGCTGCTAGGGCGCTCGGGCGCGCGACGGGGAAGCGACAGACATGAAGGCGCTCTGGACTAGGGTTTAGGGTCTAGGGTTTAGGGTTTAGGGTTTAGGGTTAAGGGTTTAGGGTTTAGGGTTTAGGGTTTACTGCTGCGAAGAGGGGCAGCGTCTTGAAGGTGCAGAGAGCAGCGGCGGCGACAAAAACGAAAAAGAAAAAGGGAAAGAAGCTGTAGGCAAGAGCAGCAACTTTGGCTGCATCGAAGGGGCCCCTAATGGTGACAGACAAAAGAGAAATCCCGTTGCTGCTGCTGCTGCTGCTGCTGCTGCTGCTGCTGCTGCTGCTGCTGCTGCTGCTGCTGCTGCTGGGGCCCTCCTCCAGGTCCTTCTCGGTCCGCAGCAGGTACTCCCGCACCCCCAAAACGCTAAACCCTAAACCCTCAAACCCCAAACCCTCAAACCCTAAACCCTTACGAAGCCTCCCCGCCAGCCCCGCCGCGGGGGCCCCCCCCGGCGCTGCCAGCGGGGAGCTCTCTGTGGGGGCCCCCAGGGGGCCCCCCTGGAGGGGCCCCCCGGAGGGGGGCCCCCCGAGGGGGGCCCCCTTGGCAAGGGGGGCCCCCCCCAGGGGGCCCCCAGCAGGGGGGGCCCCCGCAGGGGCCCCCGCGAAGCAGATGGGGGTGCTGCTGCCCGTGGAGGGGCCCCCGGAGTTGCTGCCGTAGGCGCAGAAGGCGGAAGCCGGGAGACCCTTAGCTGCTGCTGCTGCTGCTCCTGCTGCTGCTGCTGCTGCTCCTGCTGCTGCTGCTGCTCCTGCTGCTGCTGCTGCCTTGGGTGTCGCCAGGGGCGGCAGGTAAGGCAAGTAGCAGGGAATCGTGGGGGTCCAGGCTTCCGCCATTGTGGGGGGGGAAGCAGAGGAAGGAGCAGCAGGAGGTCTGGGGTGTACGTACACCTCAGGGGGGGGCGGCGGAGGCGGAAGGCACACTGACACTCCGGAAAAAAACATTTATCAATTAATAAATAATCAATAAATGTTTGTTTTTATATTTGTGGCCAAAAGAGGCCTTTAACGCCGCAGCTGCCGACACCTGTGGGGCCGCGGCTGCGGAGGAGGTCACCTGGGTGGCGGCGTTCGGGTGTACGTACACCCCGTGAGCCCTCCTCGAAACGCGAATCTTTTCTCCAAATAAACCCGCCAAATGCACTTCATTATATTTATTTCAGTTAATTATTTAAGTTTTTTGAGAATAAATAAAGAGAAAAGAACGCAGCGGCAGTAAGGCGACAACACCCGGGAATGGTCCGGTGCACGACAGCTGAGGTGTACGTACACCGCAGCAGGAGGCAGATCGACCTAAAGCTCCGGTTTTTCGATTATTCAAAAGAGTAAATTCAAATAAATAAAAATAAATTTAATTAAAAGATTAAATTAACTCAAATTTAATTTATTTCGTCTCTGAACTCCGCGAAAAACGTCAAAGTCACGCAGCGCCGCGCCTCCCCCCTAACCACCACCACCGCGCCTTCGCCTTCGACGGAAATTAACATTTTTAAAACCCTTAAATGGAAATAAACATTTTAAAAACTTTCAAAAATATAATTAAACTTAATTGGACACATTTCACAGGGCCAGAACCCTTTGCGAAAAAGATTTCCAAAAAATGCTCCGCAAAAAATAGTGCAGTTTGACCCCCTCGTTTGGGGTGTACAGACAGAGCTCTGCAGCAGCAAGCATGGAGGAGATGTGCAGCACTTGAGGCTCCCACCAGCTTTTAAAAGCAGCAGCCCACTGGCTAGCTGTAGCTAGCTGTGCCTCCAGGCAGCTAGCCAAGCCCTAGCTAGCCAGAGCAGGACGGCTAGCTTCAGCTAGCTGCAGCTAGCTAGCTGCAGCTAGCTGCAGCAGCTAGCTGCAGCAGCTAGCTGCAGCAGCTAGCTGCACACTCCTTTGGCTGCATGCAGCTCTTGCCGTCCAGACGCATGCAGCTTGAAAGCCCTGACTCTCCATCTAGCTTGCTGGCTAGCTGCCCAGCTAGCTGATTAGCTGGCCATCCAGCTAGCTGACTAGCTAGCCACCCACCCAGATGGCTAGCTAGCCACATAGCTAGCTGGCTAGCTAGCCGTTCAGCTAGCTGGCTAGCTAGCCACTCAGCTGACTGGCCAATTAGCAACAAAACTAGCTGGCTAACTAGCCACTCAGCTAGCTGGCTAACCAGCCGCATAGCTAGCCGGCCAGCCAGCCGCCCAACTAGCTGGCTAGCTGGCTACACGGCTAGCTAGCTAGGCAGTGCACAGCTAGCTAGCGGAGCCTCCCCGCACTACCAAAATTGCTTTCTAGGCAACACTTCAGAACCCCACGCCCAACCCTAAACCCTAAACCCTAAAACCCTAAAGTCTAAACCCTAAACCCTAAAACCCTAAAGTCTAAATCCTAAACCCTAAAACTCTAAAGTCTAAACCCTAAACCCTAAGCTCTAAACCCTGAAACCTATGATCTAGACCCTAAACCCTAAGCTCTAGACCCTAAACCCTAAGCTCTAAACCCTAAACCCTAAGCTCTAAACGCTAAACCCTGAAGTCTAGACCATAAACCCTAAACCCTAAAGTCAAAATCCGAAGTCCTAGGCTCTTAGCTCTAACCCCTAAGCTCTAAACCCTAAATTTTCAGTGCTAAACCCTGCACCCTAAACTCCACACCCTAAACCCTAAACCCTAAACCCTAAACCCTAAACCCTAAACCCTAAACTACGTGTTCTATCAGAGACAGCGGCGACACATTTCTCATGTCGGAATTTCTTGAAGCCCTGAAGGCTTTGTTTCGGGAGGGAGCGTCGCCCAAAATAGCTGCGCCTCCCGCAAACCCTAAACCCTAAACCCTAAACCCTAAACCCTAAACCCTAAACCCTGGGGTTTGGGGGCAGGCCCGTGGGGTCGCCGCATATCTGGCCGGGGCCGGCGCTGGTCCGTTTTAGGCCTCGGCCTTCACTCGCGTTTCCGCTGGGCCCTAAACCCTAAACCCCAATCCGCGGTTTGCGGCGCTGCTGCTGCTGCTGCTGCTGCTGCTGCTGCTGCTGCTGCTGCTGCTGCAGCGCCGCACTAGCGTCAGCCCCCCCCGCGGCCATATCTTGCTGCTGCACTTGGCCGCCAGGGTTTGGGCTGAGTTGCTGCAGGCCCGTGGCGGGAAATGCGGCCCCTGTGTTCTGGGCGAATGCCTTCTCCTGCTGCTGCTGCTGCTGCTGCTGCTGCTGCTGCTGCTGCTGCTCGCTGCATCTCCTCGTACGCAGCAGTGCTCTTAAACGCCTCCATCTCGGCCTCCAAAGCAGCCGCGTGCCGAGCCCTTCCACAGACAAAACGCGCAAACCCTAAACCCTAAACCCTAAACCCTAAACCCTAAACCCTAAATCAGGGTCTTGCTGGCCTTAAAGCCAAGAACTAAAGACGAGCATCTAAACACGAAGAGAGAAAGACAAATAAAAGATATGAAGTAGCCGCTAGCTAGCTGCCTAGCTAGCCAGCAATAGAGCCAGTCTTACGCCTGGCTAGCTAGCTAGCTAGCTAGCTAGCTAGCTAGCTAGCTAGCTAGCTGGCTACTTGGGTGGAGGAGTACTCCCTCATCTCGTTGGCTGCCTCTTCGTCTAGCCGGCTAGCTAGCTGGCTAGCTAGCGGCCAACTGAATGGAGAGTTATTTGCCAGCTATCTGGCTAGCTATTTGGCTAGCCATCTGGCTAGCTGTCTGGCTACCCAGCGGCTAGCTAAACGGATAGCTAGCTAGCTAGCTAGCTGGCCACCCATCTAACTACCTGGCCAGCTATCTGGCTGGCTGGCTAGCTAGCTGGCTGGCCAGCCAGCCAGCCAGGTGCACTGCCAGCCACACATCTGGCTAGCTAGCCAGCTAGCTAGCCAGATAGCTACTAGCTAGCTAGCTAGCTAGATAGCTAGCTAGCTGGCTAGCTAGCTAGCTAGCTAGCTGTGCAGAGACCCACCGCGCCTCCCTTAGGCGCCTGAGGCGCTGTTCCTCCTCTTCTTCTCCGCGACGGCGGCCCCAAGCATCTCCAGCCCTGCAGCATCCGCAAACCCTAAACCCTAAACCCTAAACCCTAAACCCTAATTGCTAGACCCTTGGCAGTCGACTGCATGTCTGCGCGTCAACCCCAGGGGAAGAAACAGAGAAAAGACAGCAGCAGCAGCAGCACAACTCCCTGCAGCGCGAGGGCCGAAACCACTGCAGCAGCAGCAGCAGCACAACCAGCAGCAGCAGCAGCAGCAGCAGCAGCACCGCCGCACCCAGCGTCGCTGCACTGGCAAGGCCTGCAGCGGCGCAGCAGCAGCAGCAGCAGCAGCAGCAGCAGGCCTCACTTGAAGAGCAGGTAAAGAAGAGCAGCAGCAAGAAGGCCTGCAAGCAAAGAACTGAAAGGGGGGAAAGAAAAGGCAGCAGGGGCCTCTTGAGAGTCCTCCATTGGCTCAGGTGTACGTACACCCCGGCCCCGTGTTCATTATTTCTTTAAAAAGAAAAGAAATTCAAAAAATAAATTGCTGCTTCCGCGCCTGCTGCTGCTGCTGCTGCTGCTTCTGCTGCTGCTGCCCTGAAAAAAGAAAGACAGTGGGGGAGGCGCTGGGGTGTACAGGCAGCTGCGCGAGCCCGGGTGTACGTACACCCCAAGCCTGAGACAGGATCTGCGGCGAACTGGCCGGTCCGTTTGTCAATTTTGAAAATTAAATTAATTTAATTTTAAAAAATGAAGTGAAGAGCAGGCGCGGCGAGCGGAAGCGAGACGCAGCAGCAGCAGCAGCAGCAGCAGCAGCGCGGCAGCAGCAGCAGCAGCAGCAGCTCTGCTGCGCGCGGGTAGACCTCCGCTGCGCAGCTACGAAAGACTCAAACCAACACAAAAAGCAATTAATTAAACTTGAGAATATTTTTAGGGTTTGTTGCTGCTGCTGCTGTTGCTCTCGGCCGCGGGTTTTGGGGCTGCAGCCCGCAGCAGCAGCAGCAGCCGCCGCAGCAGCAGCAGCAGCAAAAGCCGCCGCAGCAGCAGATCCAGCAGCAGAGGCAAACCCTAGCACGCGAGTTTGAAGGTAGAAACGGGGTTTACTTGCTGGGCTGCTTGGGTTTTTCAAACGCCAAACCCTAAACCCTAAACCCTAAACCCTAGGCCGCAGATCCGGGGGACCCACTTCCCGGGTGTACAGACACCTGGGCCGAGTGGGGGCCCTCCTCTTTTTGTTCGGCCGCAGCAGCAAGAAAGAGAAAATAAAGCAGCAGCAGCAGCAGCAGCAGCAGCAGCGGGCGCGGAAGCAGCAGGGGCAACGGCGGAGCAGCAGCAGGGGGGACCCGCAGCATCACCTGCAGCTGCAGCAGCAGCAGCAGCAGCAGCAGCAGCAAGGCAGCAGCAGCAGCAGCAGCAGCGAAGCAAACAGCTGCAAATGTCTCGGCGCAGGGGCACCCCCGGGGAGGGGCTGCAGGACATGAGGGACCGCGAGGCCCGCGAGACCCCCAGCAGCAGCAGCAGCAGCAGCAGCAGCAGCAGCAGCAGCAGCAGCAGTCGCGGAGCTGGCCGCAGCAGCTCGGACAAGAAGTCTGCGGGCCACTCGCACAGCAGCAGCAGCAGCAGCAGCAGCAGCAGCAGCAGCGGGAGCCGGAGCCGGCACTGGGGCGAGGGGAGCGAGTGGCCGCAGCAGCAGCAGCAGCAGCAGCAGCAGCAGCAGCAGCAGCAGCGGCGGCGGAGCCGCAGCGAGAGCCGCGGGGAGCGGGAGCGGAAGTACCGGGATCGGGATCGGGATCGGGAAAGACCGCGGGATCGGGATCGCCTGCGGGATCGGGATCGGGATCGGGATCGGGATCGACGGCGGGGGGAGCGGCCGCGGGAGGCGGAGTGGGAGCGGCCGCGGGATCGGGATCGGGATCGGGATCGGGAGGAGCGCAGCAGCAGACGCCGCGAGGAGCTGCTGCTCAGCTGCACTGCAGCAATCCAGGGAGTTCCTGCTGCAGCAGCAGAAGAAGAAGTCGAAGAAGCTGTTCGGACTTTGGCAATTTTAAAAAGATTTTCGACTCCCGACTCCGTCCGCATGCAAGTCTGCGGTGTACGTACACTCCAGGCCCTCTGCCCCCCCGCCCCACACGCCCACGCGGAGCTGCTGCAGCAGCTGCTGCTGCCCCCCGCGGCGCCAGACAAGGACCCCCCCCAGCAGCAGCAGCAGCAGCAGCAGCAGCAGCAGCAGCAGCAGCAGCAGCAGCTGCGGGTGGCCTTCGTGGACTTCCCCTCCACCGACGCTGCGCAGAAGTTCGTCAAGAGCTGCAGGGGCGAAGTCTTTCCCTTCAAGGGCCGCAACTGTCCCGTGGCGGTGCTGCTGCAGCAGCAGCAGCAGCACGACGCAGCAGCAGCAGCAGCAGCAGCAGCAGCAGCAGCAGGCGCGGCCCCCGAGGGCTCGGCCGCCTCCGACTGGATCTGCGGCGTCTGCGGCGCGCCCAACAGCGCCGCCGCCGCCGCCGCCGCCAGCAGCAGCAGCAGCAGCAGCAGCAGCAGCAGCAGCAGCTGCTGCTGCTGCAGCGCCTGCGGCGCCGCGGGGCCCCGGGGGGCCCCCGACAGCCGCCCCAAAGAACCCGGCGGGGGCTGGGCCTTCGAGGGGCCCCCAAACCCTTCCTCTCTTTTGGTGGTTTCGGATTTGCTGCTGCTGGACTGGGAGGAGCTGCTGCGGCTGCTGCGGCGCAAGCTGCGCCGCAGCAGCAGCAGCAGCAGCAGCAGCAGCAGCAGCAGCGCAGCAGCGCAGCAGCAGCAGCAGCAGCAGCAGCAGCAGCAGGAGATCCAGGGCTGGGTGCTGGTCAAAGACGCCGCGGGCGCCGTCCGCCCCGACGGCTTCGCTGTGCTCAAGCTGGGGTGTACGTACACCGCAAAAGAGGCCTGGCGGCTGCTGCGCAGCTGTCGAGACACCCCAGTGGGCAAACAGATTTGTGGGGTGCGGCCCTGGATCATGAGCAAGGACCAGGAGAAGCACTGGGCCGAGATCGTCACTGTTGCTGCCAGCAGCAGCAGCAGCAGCAGCAGCAGCAGCAGCAGCAGCAGCGGCAGCAGCAGCAGCGGCAGCAGC
>NW_013655272.1:15895-23395 GCF_000499385.1 Eimeria necatrix
TGCAGCAGCAGCAGCAGCAGCAGCAGCAGCAGCAGCAGCAGCAGCAGCAGCAGCAGCAGCCTACTGCGCAGGTCGTCGCCTCGCTGGTCGCTTCTGCGCAGAGAAGCGCCCAGGCCACTAAGGACGCCATTGAGAAGGCCAAGACCACCGAGAGGAAGGCAGCAGCAGCAGCAGCAGCAGACACTCCCGCTGCTGCTGCTGCAGCAGCAGCAGCAGCAGCAGCCGCAGCAGCGGCCGCCGCCGCAGCCAACATCCAGCAGCAGCAGCACCAGGCCGTCCCCTCCCCGCCCCAAAGCGGCTTCTCAAACGGGCCCGTCACGCCGCAGCAGCAGCAGCAGCAGCAGCAGCAGCAGCAGCAGCAGCAAACCCCGCGGGGCCCCTCGTCGGGGGGCCCCCACGGGTTCAGCGTGTCGGGGGGCCCCCGCAGCAGCGGCGGGACCTCCCCGGGGCCGCTGGGGGACCTCAGCAGCAGCAGCAGCAGCAGCAGCGGGCTGCTGCCTGCTGCTGCTGCTGCTGCTGCGCCCAGCGTCATCGCCGACGTGGCCAGGGTCTTCGAGCGGAACTTAGCAGCAGCAGCAGCAGAAGACACAAAAGCAGCAACTCCAGCAGCAGCAGCAGCAGCAGCAGCAGAAGCAGCAGGGGCCCCGGGGCTGGGCGAGGCGCTGCCGCTGGCTTCGCCGAGCAGCAGCAGCAGCAACAGCGGGGGCGCGCCCGCCGCAGTGACAGCAGCAGCAGCAGCAGCAGCAGCAGCAGCAGCAGCAGCAAGAGCCTCTTAGACTAAGCCACCTGCCAGCCACTTAGGGCGCGCCTCATCCTGCTGCTGCTGCTGCGCCAAATAAGCAGCAGCAATTTAAAGGACAGCAGCAGCAGCAGCAGCGTCTGCGGTCCTCGCAAACAGCAGCAGCAGCTGCTGCTGCTGCAACAGCAGCAGCAGCAGCAGCTGCTGCTGCTGCTGCTTGCAAAGGGGAAACGGTTGCTGGCTGGCCCCTGTTGTTTACTTTTGTCTGTCTCCTTTTGTCTCTTTTGTCTCTTTTGTCTTTTCACTTATTTTAATTAGAAGCGCAGCGCTCTGCACTCTCCTTTGCTGCTGCTGCTGCTGCTGCTGCTGCTGCTGCTGCTGCTGCTGCTGCTGCTGCTAGGTCGCAGCAGCAGCAGCAGCAGCAAGAGCAGCAGCAACTGGGGTCTCGCTTATCTACTGAAACTCTCCCGACTCTTTTGTGCCTTCTCGACCATCTTTATTTCTTTTATTTCTTTTATTTATTTTATTTCTTTTTCATTCTATTTATTTTATTTATTTTATTTATTTTATTTATTTTATTTATTCTTTTATTTCTTATTATTCCTTTTATTTCTTTTATTTCTTTCTTTTTATTTCTTTTAATTCTTTTTGTCTTTTTGTCGCGTTTTGTTTCTTTTCATTTTCAATTCAAATAATTTTCTTTTTCGTCTTTTTGTCCCAATCAGTTTCTTTCTTCTTTATTTATTTCTTTTATTGTCTTTTCATTTCTTTTTATTTTTTCTTTTTCTGTTTCTTCTAATTTCTTTGTTTCTTTTATTTCTTCTATTTTTTTTTTTTTCTTTTATTTCTTTTAATTCCCTTATTTCTTTTATTTCTTTTATTTCTTTCATTTCTTTTATTTCTCTTATTTCTTTATTTCTTTTATTTCTTTTATTTCTTTAAATTCTTTTATTTCTTTTATTTCTTTTTTTTATTCGTGACTGCTTAGTCTGTTGGGGATGCTGCGTCAATTTTGTGGATTTTTGTTTGGCATTTATTATTTTGATTTGTTTATTTTATTTATTTAAAAATTTAAATAATTTAAATAATTTAAATATTTTAATTTATTTAAATTATTTTAATTCATTTATATATTCCCTTATTTGTTGGTTCGCTTCGGGGGCCCCCGGAGCCAAGTGGACTCGATTTGTTGCTTTTTCTTTCTTTATTTGTTCTTTTTGCAAATTTAATTTCATTTTGTTATTTATAATTATTATTTTAATATTTATTTCTCATTTATTATTTTAATTGTCCATTATTTACCCGTTTTGCTGCTGCCTCGCTCAGCAGGGTCACTGCAGACCCTGGGGGCCCCGGGGGCCCCCGGGGGCCCCCAGGGGCCCCCGTGCTGCAGTTGCCTTAGGGACCCCTTATAAATTAACCCAAATGAAATAATTATATTAAATTAATTAAATTAAATTAATTAAATTCTAATTTAGAGACAGATGAGGGGAATAAAGCGCCAGGTCGGGCTGTCACGGAGCAGTCACAGATGCTTTGAAGGAACAACTCTAGGGTTTAGGGTTTAGGGTTTAGGGTTTAAGGCTTATTTCCACCTGAGATCTTGAACTTCTAGGGTTTAGGAGCTAGGGTTTAGCAGGAGAGCCCCCTACGGCTTCTTTCCACCGGAGATCTACAGGCCTGAGGGTTTAGGGCATAGGGTTTAGGGTTTAGGGTTTAGGGTTTAGGGTTTCCAGTTGCTGCCTTGGGCCACTTCTGCTGCTGCAAAATGCAGCTGAGAGCAGCAGCAGGGCTGCCTAGCCAATGATGAGTAACAGCAGCCACAGGGGCCCCAACAGGGGGCCCCCGGGGGCCCCTGCGGGGGGCCCCCCCAAGAGTTCTTCTGGGGCCTCTGGGGGCCCCCCCGGGGGCCCCCTTGGGGGCCCGTCTCGGGGCCCCTCTGGGGGCCCCCCTAGGCGCTCTTCGGGGGCCTCCGAAGGCCCCTCTAATGGCCCACTTAGGGGCCCCTCTCAGCCTTCGGGGGGCCCTTTGGGGCCCCCTGAGGAGACCTTTGGGGCCCCCAAGGGGGGCCCCCCAAAATCTTGAACTTCTAGGGTTTAGGAGCTAGGGTTTAGCAGGAGAGCCCCCTACGGCTTCTTTCCACCGGAGATCTACAGGCCTGAGGGTTTAGGGCATAGGGTTTAGGGTTTAGGGTTTAGGGTTTAGGCAAAGGTCTTGCTGCCTTGGGCCACTTCTGCTGCTGCAAAATGCAGCTGAGAGCAGCAGCAGGGCTGCCTAGCCAATGATGAGTAACAGCAGCCACAGGGGCCCCAACAGGGGGCCCCCGGGGGCCCCTGCGGGGGGCCCCCCCAAGAGTTCTTCTGGGGCCTCTGGGGGCCCCCCCGGGGGCCCCCTTGGGGGCCCGTCTCGGGGCCCCTCTGGGGGCCCCCCTAGGCGCTCTTCGGGGGCCTCCGAAGGCCCCTCTAATGGCCCACTTAGGGGCCCCTCTCAGCCTTCGGGGGGCCCTTTGGGGCCCCCTGAGGAGACCTTTGGGGCCCCCAAGGGGGGCCCCCCAAAGGGCCCCCATGGGTCTTCTCAAGTCCCTCATCTGAACCCTTTTGAGGCCCCCTGGAGCCGCAGCAGCTCCTTCGACCCGCCTGCCTGGGGCCCCCCTGAGTGCCCCTCACCAGGGGCCCCCCAGGGGGCCCCCCCGGGGGCCCCCCAGGGGCCCCCAGAGGGGCCCCCCGGGGGCCCCCAGCGAGCACTTGTGGGGCGACTTGAACGAAGAGGCGCTGGAGCTGGGGGTGATGTGCGGGAGGACTTTGGAGTTCAGCGAATGGGAGTTGGGTTTGGAGAAAAAAAGGGTTTTGTTGCTGAAAAACGCAAGCCCTAAACCCTTTTTTGTGGTTTACAGGGCCCCCCTTTCCGTGGCCTTTGCACTGCCCCCCCCCCAGCCCCGCCTAATGGCCCCTGGGGTCACCTGGGACCTCCCAGTCACTTTCAGGCCCCGGGGGGGGGGCCCCCTCGAGGAGTTTCTCCACTTCTTTGTGGCCCAAAGTCCCCTCAGGGGCCCCCTGGGGGCCCCCCAGGGGGGCCCTCAGGAGGCCTTTCGGGGGGCCCCTCTGGGGGGCCCTCAGGGGGCCCCTCGGGGGGCCCCTCAGGGGGCCCCTCGGGGGGCCCCTCAGGGGGCCCCTCGGGGGGCCCCTCGGGGGGCCCCTCAGGGGGCCCTGTGGGGGCCTCCTTTAGGGTACTTTTGAGGGCCCTCAAGAGGGGCCCCTCTCTCGTTGTGCCGCAGCAGCTGCTGCTGGGCGCTGTGGCTGTTGGCAGCAAAAAAGAGCTCAAATTCTTGGTGCAGGCCTGCGCAGCAGCAGCAGCGCCAGCAGCAGCAGCAGCAGCAGCAGCAGCAGCAGCAGCAGCAGCAGCAGGGCCCCTCTGGGTCCAGTGGAGAACCAGGGGCCCCTTCTCCATCTCTCCTGCTGCCAGCAAAATAAACCCGGGGGCCCCCCTGGCCTTTACTGTCTCCTTTAGGCCCAAGTTTAGCGGCAGCTACAGAGCCACGGCCATTTGCGACCTCTGGGAGGGGCCCCCCCCTGCTGCTGCTGCTGCTGCTGCTGCTGCTGCTGCTGCAGCGGGAGAGGCTTCTGCTGCGGCCGCGGGGGAGGGCTCTGCAGCAGCAGCAGCAGCTGCTGCTGCTGCTGCTGCTGCTGCTGGTGATACTCCTCTTTCGAGGCTGTCGCTCGTTGCTGAGAAGGGCCCCGGGACCCCAACTGCAGCAGCAGCAGCAGCAGCAGCAGCAGCAGCAGCAGCAGCAGCAGCAGCTGGGGGCCCCATAAAGAGCTACGAAGTGGAGATTAAAGGCGCTGGCAGGGCGCCGCTGCTGCTGCTCGGCAGCAAGCAGCAGCAGCAGCAGCAGCAGCAGCAGCAGCAGCTAAAACTCAAGGGGCTGCTGCCAGGCCTCAGCCAAACCCACACGCTGCAGCTCACCAACGCCTCGGACGTCCTCGCCCACTTCACCGTATCCTAAACCCTAAACCCTAAACCCTAAACCCTAAACCCTAAGCCCTAAACCCTAAACCCTAAACCCTGGCCTTCACGCAGAAGCTTTTTGTAGGGCTGGGATGCCCAGAGCCCCATCAACCATCTTGGCAGCAGGCACGCCAAAAACCCTAAACCCTAAACCCTAAACCCTAAACCCTAAACCCTAAACCCTAGCGCGCTGCTGGGCTGCCTCAGATTGAACCTGAAAGGAGGGACGCTGCTGCTGCTGCTGTTGCTGTTGCTGCTGCTGCTGCTGCGGTGCCGCCCTTTGGCTCTGTCCCTTTGACTATTAAAGTAAACCCCAGCAGCCCCTGCCAAACCCTCAGGGAGGTTTTCAAGGCAAGCCCCAAACCCTAAACCCTAAACCCTAAACCCTAAACCCTAAACTCTAAACCCTAAACCCTAAACCCTAGGCCTAAGTTGCTGCAGCAACAGCCTCCAAACTGTCCCGGAGGCCGCCGCAGAGGCGTTTGAACTCGCAGCCCCCGACCCCAAACCCCAAACCCCAAACCCTAAACCCTAAACCCTAAACCCTAAACCCTAAACCCTCGTTTGTGCCCGCAGATCCGCAGCGGGCTAGGGTCTGAGGCCTCGCTAGAAGTCGAGGGTTTTGTAAACCCTCTGAGGGTTTTCTTTCGAAAAAGTTTTATTTCTTTTGGAGAACTGAAAAGCAGCAAAAGAGTGAGTGCTGCTGAGGTGTACGTACACCCCAGCAACACTCCGCTCTTTCTTTTTTTTTTCTTTTTCTTTTTTTCTTTTTTTCTTTTTCTTTTTAAATTACATTTTATCTTTTTAATTTATTATTTTTAGTTTTATTATTTCTTTTCTCTCTAGTTTATCTTTTTAATATATCTTTTCTATTTTTATGATTTCTTTTTTCTTTAATTTATCTTTTTAATTTATTTTTATATTTTTATTATTTCTTTTCTCTCTAATTTATCCTTTTAATTTATCTTTTTTATTTTTATTATTTCTTTTTTCTCTGATTTATCTTTTTAATTTATCTTTTTTATTTTTATTATTTCTTTTATCTAATTTATCTTTTTAATTTATCTTTTAATTTATTTTTGCTTCTTTTTATCTTTTGTCTTTTTTTCATTTTTATTTCCTAAGCCCTCCTCAGCCCCACACGCTGCCTTTCCCAGTCCCGCTAATACCCGCCACCCGCTGCTGCTGCTGCTGCTGCTGCTGCTGCTGCTGCTGCTGCTGCTGCTGCTGCTGCTGCTGCTGCTGCTGATTCTGCTGCTGCTGCTGCTGCTGCTGCTGCTGCTGCTGCTGCTGCTGCTGCTGCTGCTGCTGCTGCTGCTGTTAGCACCGAGTGACCGTGGAGCTGGTGAATTTGTCTGCTGCTGCTGCAGCCTTTAGCTTCCCGAGTCTGCCGGCGGAGGGTTTGCTGCAGGTGTCTCCTGCAGCAGGAGTTGTTGCTGCTGCTGCTGCTGCTCCCGTGTCTCTTTCTGTGTCTCTTGCTGCTCCTTGCTGCTTCTACTACAGACTAGTTTGCCTAGTCAAGGGCGCGCAGCAGCCGCTGCTGCTGCATGCAGCAGCAACTCGAACTTCCGGAGACTCAAACCCCGTCAGAATTCAGCAGGGACACGTGCACCTCCAGCAGTGAGGGTTTAGGGTTTAGGGTTTAGGGTTTAGGTTGAGGGTTTGGGGTCTGGCGTTTAGGGTTTAGGGTTTGGGGTTTAGGGTTTAGGGTTTGGGGTTTAGGGTTTAAGGCTTGAGGGTTTGTGTCTGGGGTGCAGAGGTTTGGGCATAGGATTCAGTGTTCGGGCTTTCTCTTTAGGGTTTAGGGTTTAGGGTTTAGGGTTGGGGGCCCACGGTTTAGGGATTAGGGTTTAGGGTTTAGGGTTTAGGGTTTGGGCCCTTTACCTAAACAGCAAGACGCTTTTTGTGTCTTCTTCTCCCTGGGGTTTAGGTGGAGGCTCTTTGGCCCAAAACCCCTAGAGCCAGGTAGGGAATCCCAAACCCTAAACCCTAAACCCTAAACCCTAAACCCTAAATCCTGCAGCGTGGTCCCTAAGTCGCAGACCCTAGACCTTAATCGCCTTTTGGCATAGGCGGAATCTGCTAAAACCCAAGGCCGAGTGTCTTTGGTTCTCACCTTCCAGGGGTTTAGGGTTTAGGGTTTAGGGTTTAGCGTTTAGGGTTTAGGGTTTAGGGTTTAGGGTTTGGCTTTCAGGGGAGTTCAAATGTGATGCCACGGGAGTGCCTGTGGAAGTCCCTCTTCCTCATATCTCTTCTGCTGCGCTGCTGCTGGATGCCACAGCAGTAAACCCCAAAGAAAAAAGGTGAGCAGCAGCAGCAGCAGCAGCAGCAGCAGCGGCAGCAGCAGCAGCAAAAGAAGCAGCAGCAGCAGCAGCAGTATCAACCGCGCTCCCCTAAACACCAGCAGCAGCAGAAGCAGCATCAAAACTAGCAGCATAGCAACAGCAGCAACACTAGAAGCACCAAGAGCACCAGCATCAGTATCAGCAGCAGCAGCAGCAGCAGCAGCAGCAGCAGCAGCAGCAGCAGCAGCAGATGGTTGTTTGGGGTGTCTGTACAGGCTAGCTTATCTGAGCCGCTCTTCTTTGGAATTTCCTTTTCCCAATTCTTCGCAGTCCATTGCCATTTACAACACCACAGAGCATCCCGTAAACCCTAAACCCTAAACCCTAAACCCTAAACCCTAAACCCTAAACCCTAAACCCCAAACCCTGGAGTTTTGCTGTGTCTCTCTTCTGTGTCGCATTTTGCTCCTT
>NW_013655272.1:28395-35895 GCF_000499385.1 Eimeria necatrix
TCGATGGGATCGATGGGATCGATGGGATCTGTGGGGTTTCTGGGATCGCTGGGATCGCTGGGATCGTCTCCTCCCGCCTCCTCCTAACTTTCCTCAACCCCGGAGACACTCCAGTCGAGCTCAGAGTCCTCACACGAAAACACTTTAGGGTTTTGTCTGTGCCTTTTTGGATGAAAGACGTAAACACCAAACCCTAAACCCTAAACCCTAAACCCTAAACCCTAAACCCTAAACCCTGAGGCCTACGTTTTGGAAGCGGCGCCCCGAGCTACGCCAGAGCCTGCATTCAGCTTTGTCATGCAGGCCGAAAAGCTTAGATATCAGCTTGTAGAATCCAGGGTTTAGGGTTTAGGGTTTAGGGTTTAGGGTTTAGGGTTTAGGGTTTAGGGTTTGAGCAGGAGGACGAGGAGGAAGAGGAGGGTTCACTGGTGTTTGTAAACCCCTCAACTTTGCGGCTGTCCCCCAAAGGCACTGGGCAGGTGCTGCTGCAGCTGCTGCAGCGGCAGCGGCAGCAGCAGCAGCAGCAGCAGCAGCAGCAGCAGCAGCAGCAGCAGCAAAAGGAAGGGATAAAGGCGCAGCTAATTCTTCATGTTGTAAACGGAAAGGCCATTCGCCTTTTCCTCGAGAGCCAGCCGGCCCCAGCACTTTACGCGCCCCCCATTGTTCAAGTAAACCCTAAACCCTAAACCCTAAACCCTAAACCCTAAACCCTAAACCCTAAACCCTCAGCGCTGAACCCTAAACCCTAAAGCCTGAGCCGGGAGCCCCGGAGTGCACCCAACGTGCCAACAGAAACCCGAAGCCATTGGCCATTAACCCTAAACCCTAAACCCTAAACCCTAAACCCTAAACCCTTGACGCAAAATCTTTGCTTACAGAAGCTTGGCAGTTGCACAGCGATTTTTCCTACTGCAGCTCTCCGGCACGCCGGCTGGTGTCGCCAGGGTTTAGGGTTTAGGGCTTAGGGTTTAGGGTTTAGGGTTTAGGGTTTGCGTTTCAGTTGTCTCCCGTGAGCATCGGGAGCGGCGAGGGTTGCTTGCAGCTGTTTGAGCTGCGGAACATGAGCTGCAAAACCCTTTTTTGGGGTTTGGAGTCTCCGGCGGGCGAGGGTTTGGAGTGTACGTACACCCCAAAACCCGTGCTGCTGCTGCAGCCCCGCGAGGGCCGCCTCGGCCCTTTTGCTGCTGCTGCTGTTGCTGCTGTGCTGCGCCCCTCCCGTGTAGGGCAGCAGCAGCTGCCCGTGTCAGTTCGCTACCGAGCAGCAGCAGCAGCAGCAGCAGCAGCAGCGGGAGCAGGAGCAGCAGCAGCAGGTGCAGCAGCAGCAGCAGCAGCAGAAACAGCAGCAGCAGCAGCAGCTGTGGGGCAGGAGCGGCTGCGCTTCCTCGTTGCATGCACGGGGTGTACGTACAGCGCGGGGTGTACGTACACCGCATGCATGCACTCGGGGTGTACGTACACCGCATGCATGCACTCGGGGTGTACGTACACCGCGTGCATGCAAAAGAGTTTTTTGGGATTTTGCAAAAACAAAAAAAGTCTTTTTGTTCCTCTCAGTGCCAAATTAACTCGCGAAGTCATTTCTTTCAGTGCTGCTCCCTTCAGGTTCGTCTTTTGTTTTTTTTGTTTTGTTTTTTTGTTTGTTTTATTCTTTTATTTCTTTTGTTTGTTTTATTTATTTATTTGTTTTAGCTGCTTTGTTTGTTTTATTTATGTACTTGGTTTATTCTTCCGTTTGTTTTATTACTTTTATCTGTTTTATTTATTTATTTGTTTTGTTTGTTTCATTTGTTTAATTTTTGTATGTGCTTTATTAGTTTTATTTCTTTTATATGTTTTGTTTTATTTGTTTTATTTGTTTTATTTGTTTTATTTATTTTATTTGTCTTATTTGTTTCATTTGTTTTAGTTATATATTTGTTTTATTTGTTTTATTTTTTATATTTTTTTTGTTATTTACTAATTTCTTCTTGTTTTGTTTAAATCATTTTTAATTTCTCTAAATCTTTTTTCTTTCTTTTGTTTCTCGTTATTTTGTTTAACTACTTATTTCACTTATATCATTTTTACTTTCTCTAAAGTTCTAAAGTTTTCAAATTTATTTAATTTCATTTTAATTTATATATTGTATTGTATACTAAATTTCCTTTAATTTAATTTAATTCAAAAATCAATTTAATATAACATAATTTAATATAATTTAATTCAATTAATTTAATTAATTTAGCTAATTTAATTTAATTTAATTTAATTTAATTGATTTAATTGATTTAATTAATTAAATTAAATTAAATTTAATTTAATTTAATTTAATTTCTTTTTGTTTTTTTTCAGGTGCTGCCGCAGCAGCCTGACAGCTCTGGTGAACGTACACCCCAACAAAACCCTTTTCTTCTTTTGGGCTCTTCCCCAACTTCCTTTCGAACTCACAATTACTCCCCAAAGAGGTGCAGGTTTAGGGTTTAGGGTTTAGGGTTTAGGGTTTAGGGTTTAGAGTTTAGGGTTTAGGGTTTAGGGTTTAGGGTTTAGGGTTTAGGGTTTAGGGTTTCGGGTTTAGGGTTTAGGCGGAAAGGGTCTACACATTTAGGGTTTGCAGACAGCGGGCAGCGGCTGCAGCTCGAGGGTCCCTCGCCTGCTCCCTTAAAGTGTGGGGTCTAGGGTTTAGGGTTTAGGGTTTAGGGTTTAGGGTTTGTGCGTTAGGCGTGCTGCGCCCCGGCGAAGACTGTCTCTTTTGGGTGTCTGTACACCTCCCCAACATGGAGGCCAAAATTAAAACCCTAATTAGGTGTTGCATCCAGTGGGCCGATTCTCCGGACGAGGGGCCCCTGGGGGCCCCCCAGGGGCCCCAGGGGGCCCCCCAGGGGCCCCCCGGGGGCCCCCCAGGGGCCCCAGGGGCCCCCCCACTAGGTAAGCCTGGCCCGCAACAGACCCCAAGGGGGCCCCCCAAAGAGTGCTCAAGGGCCCCTTGGGGGCCCCCAGGACCCTTTAGGGTCCTTTAAAGCCCCTGGGGGTCTCGGGGGATTCCAGTGACCCTGGGGGCCCCCAGGGGGCCCCTGGGGGCCCCTGGGGGCCCCCAGGGGGCCCCTAGGTTCCCTGCGGGGCCCTGGGGGCCCCAGGGGCGCTTTCTGGAGGCCCCTTTTGGGGCCTTTAGGGGCCATTTGGGGGCCCCCTTTGGGGCCCTTTTGGACCCTTTTGAGGCCCTTTTAAACCCTTGAGGGCCCCACTAGAGACCGAAAGGGGCCCCCTGGGGCCCCTTTTGAGGCCTCTTTAGGGCCCCTTTAAAGGCCCACTGGGGGCCCTCTGGGGGCCCCTTTAAAGTCCCTTAGGGCCCCCTAAAACTCCTTTATGGAACCCCTTGGGGGCCCCCTTGGGGGCCCCCTTGGGGCCCCCAAGGGGGCCCCCTTGAGGGGCCTCGTGGGGCCCCTTTTAGGGCCCCTTCTCTGTGATGTCTCCTTTGTTTGCTGCAGAGTATAACGCGGCTGCAGCAACGGAGGCAGCGGAGCGGTCTGCTGCTGCTGCTGCAGCAGCAGCAGCAGCAGCAGCAGCAGCAGCAGCAACACGGAGCCTGGCGCAGCAGCAGCAGCAGCAGCAGCGGCGGAGGCGGCTGACAGCAAGTGCCGTTTCTGCTTCCAAGTCGCTGCAAATGAAAAGAAGGATTGAAAAAGAAATCAAGGCAAGCACAAGCTGCAAACCGAGGGTTTAGGGTTTAGGGTTTAGGGTTTAGTGTTTAGGGTTTAGGGTTTAGGGTTTAGGGTTTAGGGTTTAGGGTTTAAGGAGGCTTCTAAGGGCCCTTCTAGCTTCTGCAGCTTTTGCAATACGGATTCTTTTTTGATTACTTTTTGCAGTTTGTAATTTCTTTAATTTAAAAATAATTAATTTATTTTTAATTAATTAATTTATTTATTTTTATTTCTTTGTTTCCTTTTCTTTTCTTCTTCATTTTTCTTTTTTCTTTCTTTTCGTTTTCTTAGCTTGTTTCTTTTTTATTTCTTTTTATTTAATTTTCATTTAATTTTTCATTTTTATTCTTTCTTTTTTATTTCCTTTTTATTTCTTTTAATCTCCTTTTGTGTTTCCTTTATTTTTTATTTTTTATTTATTTTTTATTTTTTATTTCTACAGGACTTCGAAGTGACCCCTGACGTGGGGCCCCCAGACCCTGGGGGCCCCCAGGGGCCCCCAGGGGCCCCCCTGGGTGAGGGGGCCCCTGGCGGCCTCGACAGCCCCCCCAACAGCAGCAGCAGCAGCAGCAGCAGCAGCAGCAGCAGCAGCAGCAGCAGCAGCAGCAGCAGCAGCTTGTACGAGGTGTGGGGCCCTCTCTTTTTGCTGCTGGAGGCTGAGGCGTCTAGACACCTCGAGGAGACAATCCAGCTAACTCACAGGGGCCCCCAGCCCTTACCTTTTATTCAAAGACCCCACAGACACAAAACCCCATTAGACCCTCCGGGGGCCCCCCAGGGGCCCCCCCAGGGGCCCCCCCAGGGGCCCCCCCAGGGGCCCCCCCAGGGGGCCCCCCAGGGGCCCCCCCAGGGGTCTCCCTGGGGGCCCCCCCAGGGGTCTCCCTGGGGGCCCCCCCAGGGGCCCCCCGAGGGGCCTTCGGAGGGTTCACCCCAGGGGGCCCCCAAGGGGGCCCCCCAGGGGGACCCCCAGGGGGCCCTCGAGGGGGGCCCCCAGGAGGGCCCCCAGGGGCCCCCAACTTCAGGGGGCCCCCATGGAGTAGCTGAGGCTCCCGCCTGGGAGGCCTTGGGGGGCCCCCTGGGGGCCCCCCAAGAGGGGCCCCAAGAAGCTGCAGGGGGCCCCCAAGAGGCGGTGCAGCAGCAAGGGGCCCCCCGGGGGGCCCCCCAAGAAAGGCCGCAGGAGGGGCCCCTGGGGGGGCCCCCAGGGGGCCCCCCGGGGGCCCCCAGGGGCCCTGGAGGCATCTTGGAAGTGTGCGGGAGGGTCTGCTGCAGACTCTGCGTTTTGCTGCTGAGTGAAATAATTAAAAAAGAAAAAACAAAAGAATTAATTGAAGATTTGCTGCTGGAAGAGACAGTCCCTTTTGTGCAGCAGTTTCCGCTGAGGTGTACGTACACCCCGCGCGTGCGGCAGCAGCTGCTGCAGCAGCAGCAGCTGCTGCAGCGGCTCAGGCAGCAGCACGCTGCTGCAGCAGCAGCAGCAGCAGCAGCAGCAGGCGGCAGCCGCAGCTTGCTGCTGCTGCAGCAGGAATTTAAATTCTGGTCTCCTTTAATTAAAAACTTCCGACAAATTAAATGCCCCTTTTTGGAGGTCAGTATTTTATTTTCTTTTTTATTTATTTTTGTTTTTATTTATTTTTATTTTTATATTTATATTTACATTTATATTTTTGTTTTTATTTATTTTTATTTTTATATTTATATTTACATTTATGTTTATGTTTATATTTATGTTTATGTTTATATTTATATTTATATTTATATTTATATTTACATTTATATTTATATTTATATTTGTATTTATATTTATATTTGCATTTATATTTATATTTATATTTATATTTATATTTATATTTATATTTATATTTATATTTATATTTATATTTGTATTTGTATTTATATTTATATTTATATTTATATTTATGTTTATATTTATATTTATATTTATATTTATATTTATTTTTATTTTTATTTTTTCCTTTTCTTTTTTTGTTTCTTTTTTCCTTTCTCGTTTTGTGTCTTTTTGTTTCTTTTTTGCTTTTTTTTATTTTTCTGTTTCTTTTTTCTTCTTTTTCTTTTTTTTATTTTTTGTGGTTTTTATTTCTTTTTTATTTCTCATTTATCTCCTTTTATTTTCCTTTTGTCCTTTTTTGTCTCTTTTGTCTTTGTGACTTTTTTATTTCTTTTTATCTTTTTTATTCTTTTGTTTCTTTTTGTCTCCTTTTATTTTTTATCTTTTTACTTTCTTTCAATCTCTTTTTGTTTCTTTTTATCTTTTATCTTTTTAATTTATTTGCTGCTGTTTGCTGCATTTTGTTCTTATTTGCTTCAGTCCCCCCCTTCCCCTGCAGCAGCAGCTTCACCCCTAGCAGCAGCAGCAGCAGCAGCAGCAGCAGCAGCAGCAGGAGAGGCAGCAGCAGCAACAGCAGCAGAGCCAGAAGCAGCAGCAGCAGCAGTCTGCCGCGCAGCCCCAGTGACGGCCATCCCGCCCCCGTCAGCTGCAGCCGCAGCAACAGCAGCAGCAGCAACAGCAGCAGCAGCAGCAGCAGCAACAACAACACCAGCAGCAGCAGCAGCAGCAGCAGCAGCAGCAGCAGCAACACCAGCAGCAGCAGCAGTTGTGTCTGGAGGCAGCTGCTGGGGCACTGAGTGGCTGCCGCTGCTGTCTTCTTTGATTCTTTCTCGTTTGCTGCAGTCTGCTGTTGCTGAGGTCTACATGCACGGCCTAGACTCCCTTTAGTGAAGCTGCTGCTGCTGCTGCTGCTGCTGCTGCTGCTGCTGCTGCTGCAGCTGCTGTGGCTGCTGCTGCAGCTGCTGTGGCTGCTGCTGCAGCTGCTGTGGCTGCTGCTGCAGCTGCTGCAGCTGCTGCAGCTGCTGCAGCTGCTGTAGCTGCTGCCGCTGCTGCAGCTGCTGCTGTGGGCCCTTCAAGTAGAGTTGCCGCTGGTGAATGAAGCAGCAAGAAGGAGACAAAACTGAAGAGAAAAAAGAAAAAAAAAGTTTTTTTGTCTCTTTTAATCTCCTTTTGTTCCAATTTCATTTTATTTATCTCTTTTTCTTTTTTAGTTTTATTTTCTTCTTTTTCTGCTGCTCTTTTATTTCCTCTTTTCTCACCCCACAAAATGCCAGCCCTGAGGTGTACATACACCTCAAACAGCTGCCTATACACATGAAACAGCTGCCTATACACCTGAAACAGCTGCCTATACACCTGAACCACCCCAGCTGCTTGCAGCAACCTGCAGCTAGCTCTGGCTTACAGCAGCAGCAGCAGCAGCTGCTGCTGCTGCTACTGCTGCTGCAGCAGCTGCTGCTGCTGCTGCTGCTTCTACTGCTGCTGCAGCTGCTGTTGCTGTAGCAGGTTGTACACAGGCTTAAGGCGAAGACGCTAGCGGCCTGCATTGGCGCGTTTTTGGGGTTTAGGGTTTAGGGTTTAGTGTTTAGGGTTTACAGCTTAGAGCTTAGGGTCTAGGGCTTGGAGATTATAGTGTAGGGTATAGGGATTAGGGTTTAGGGTTTAGGGTTTAGGGTTTGGGGCCAAGCCAGGCAGTCAGCCACGAGAAAGCCAAAAGTGGCAAATAAAGAAATAAATAAAAATAAATAAAAATAAATAACAAATAAACAAATAAATAAATAAAATAAATAAATAAATAATATTATTTCTAGATAACATTTATACACAATGGTGCACCACGCCGTGGGGGCCCCACCCCACTGGGGGCCCCCAGGGGGCCCCCAGGGGGCCCCAGGGGGCCCCCGGGGGCCCCCGGGGGCCCCCAAGGGTACTGAGGAGAGGAGGGCCCCCATCAAATGTTTGCTGCACTTTAGTTCT
>NW_013655272.1:38395-40074 GCF_000499385.1 Eimeria necatrix
TCTCAAACTTTGTGGGGTGTAACTGCGGCTGTGGGGCCCCCGGCTGCGACCCAGACGAGGAGACGGAGAGTGAGGGGGGCGGAGGGGCCCTTGAGGACAGCAGCAGCAGCAGCAGCAGCAGCAGCAGTGGCTGCTGCAGCGGCTGCTGCTGCTGCTGCAACTTCTGCTGCTGCTGCTGCTGCTGCACTTCGCAACAGCAGCAGCAGCGGCACTCTCTCTTGTCGCTGTTCGCTATCCTTTAATTACATTCCCCTGGACTGGCGTCAGCAGGAACAGGCTAGAAACGAAATGAGGGTTTAGGGTTTAGGGTTTAGGGTTTAGCTGTAGAGGCAGACGAGGCCAAAGCCCTGTGTGTGCGTACACAGTTTAGGGTTTAGGGTTTAGGGTTTAGGGTTTGGGGTGTTAGAAGGCGGTGTAGGCTGGAGCATGGGCGGGGCGAGTGGCAGTGTGGTAGGGTTTAGGGTTTCGGAGGAACTGCGAGGGTTTCGAGGAGCGGAGAGGCTAGGGTTTAGGGTTTAGGGTTTAGGGCTTGGGTGCAGCATCTGGGCGCGGCGGGGGTCTATTTGGCGGCATTTTTCGAAATTGTTTCGCAAAAAGAAGAAAAGAATTAAATGGAGAAAAATAAAATTGAAATAAAGTGAAAAGAAGTGGACTGGGGTTTCGAGTTTCGCGGGAAGCTCAGGTGTCTGTACACCGCAGCGGCGACCGCCGCGGCGGAGTGGTCCGCGCGCTTTTGGGTTTGTTGGGGTGTAAATACACCGGAAAAAAGGGAAAAAAGAAATGAATTTGAATTAAATCATTTCACATCTTTTAATTCATTTAATTTGAGCCCAGTTGCCGCGAGTGGCGTTCCGCTGCCTGCGGTGTCGCCTCATCTGCGGAGCCGCGGTTTCGTTGGTCTGTGCGTTCATTCTTTCTGCTTTCTCTCCGCCTTTGCAAATTAAATGCAATTTAATTCATTTAATTCATTTAATTCATTTAATTCATTTAATTCTTCCATTTAATCCCTCCAACTCCCCTTATTTCCCGCTGCTTCCCCTATCCTTGCCCGCGCCGTTTGCGCGAAGGCGGCCCCCGCCGTCGCCCACTAGCCTCCACCCCCCTTCTCGCTGCTGCAGCAGCAGCAGCTGCTGCAGCTGCTGCTGCTGCTGCTGCTGCTGCAGCAGCAGCTGCTTCTCCATCCCATCAGCAGCAGCTGCCTCTCCATCCCATCCCCAGCCCCGCCGCTGCCGCTGCCGCTGCCGCTGCCGCATCCCCTGCTGCTGCTGCCCCCGCCCTCCCCCGTCCACCCCCCGCAGCAGCAGCAGCAGCAGCAGCAGCAGCAGCAGGATGGGGGCCCCCCCGCCGGCGCTGCAGAGCTGGGGCTCGAGGGTACTGGCCGAGGAGCCCCGCAGGGGGCCCCCCTTCGAGAGCCGTTTGCTGCTGGAACTCGGGGAGTTCGTGCTGCAGCAGGGGCCCCTCCTCAGCAGCACGGGAATAAACCCCACAGAACTCAGCAGCATTTTAACTTCCATTAAGTTGGCAGCAAAAGTCATCAACCGCATCATCACCAGACAGGGAGCCTACGGCCTCGACGGTGAGGGTTTAGGGTTTAGGGTTTAGGGTTTGGGGTTTGGGGTTGGGGTTGGGGTTGGGGTTTAGGGTTGGGGTTGGGGTTTAGGGTTTAGGGTTTGGGGTTT
>NW_013655273.1:0-434 GCF_000499385.1 Eimeria necatrix
GGTAACTGACTCCCTGCAACGCGGACGTGCAACTCTATGTGCTTGACGGTTGCGCAAAGAAGAAACGTATCCTTTTGAATTCTTGGTGCAGATTAATAAAAAGGAGACGAACGCGCGGCCTGCACATAATGCGCCGGAAAAGAAGTATGCTAACATGGACGCTAAAAAAAAGCATGGATAGCTAACTGGTTCCAAGACGGGACCTGCAAAGGCAATACTCACTCGAGCCAGTGCCGAGGAACTGTGCGTTATTGGACGCAGAAATTCTGTCGCTTTCAAGAATAGTGCTGCATTCCTCACGTGAAAAAGCTGGGAGCTAATGGTTCCGCATGCTGCTCCCTTCTGGTACTGGATCTATGCGTGTCCAACTCACCATCTGAATTGACAGGACCTGCGCAAGGTAACATACCATAGTGGCACAAGCTAAGACAGTG
>NW_013655273.1:534-1630 GCF_000499385.1 Eimeria necatrix
TACCGTCTTTCAGGCATTATTCAATAACAGACAAATTTTAACGTTTAACCTGATAAAAATTGGGGTATTTGTGACAGACGCCCGAACGCCGACTCAAGCATTAGATGACTGCAAAACCCAGATTCAACTAAATAAACACAAGCCCTGCTTCAAAAAGAATTCGACCTCCCAATGGCTATGAACTCTGGCTTCACAAAACATACTTGCTATGGCGCGCAAGAAAAACTCTTTTGCGAGTCAAGAAAAATTCAAAACACAGTACCCCATATATCTACACATGCACCAGAGACTCTGTCATTTCTGTGAATACAATACTCGCACCCGCAAGCAAAAACGACATCACCTCACGAAAACAGGATTAAGGGAACAACAGTAACGGTCAGTAGGATCAGCCGCTGGCTGAATACGGGAGGTTGCCTCTGCAGAGCATTCAACAGGATTCGCCTTGCACGCATTATTTCCGAGTAAGTCCTTCCAAACGGCGAACACCAACGACACAACACAAACGACGCACCAAGGCAGGCAGAGGCCTGTCGCGCAGCACCGCACGTGTCTCCACGAAACATGAATGTTTTCAAGTTACACACATGGATTGTGCAAACAAGCATTTCCTGGAAATCCAGCTTTGCTTCCAAGCCGCTTCAGCGCAATGCCGGCAGATAGTGACAACATCTGAGCATTGTGAGGCATGCAGAAACTTCACTTCCGGAGCATCCTCCTGAAGTTCCCTCAACTCTACGCCATTCTGAGGCCTGCTTCGTTCCATTTGACACAAGTGGTATTTCGCTAGCTGCTGCTTCAGTTCCCTTGGAACAGGTGCAGAATTTCTAGAAGAGGGCAACAAACATTCCAGATCATCATACGCAAACAAAAATAGCTCCAGCCACTTGAGACGCTACCATATGCAACACTCACTTTACGAGATGATGTGCGCCGCTGCAGGCGCGTCTGGCGTAGCAACACCAGAATAAAGGCACAATACGTGATTCGCGCACAAATACCCACATGCCCTCTAACGACACGAAAGCTCTTCTTTCGCTTCGACGCATATTCAGCCCAAAGTCACAGTCTCGCCAGTGCGCCTTAAGAGTGCTCA
>NW_013655274.1:0-485 GCF_000499385.1 Eimeria necatrix
TACAAAGCCAGCGTCAAGGCCACCACAGATCCATGAAGGGAGCTGACGGCGGCTGTTCTTGTAAGAATGCACTGTGACGCCTTCTGCGGAGGGCGTGGAACAATAACATGTCGAGTATACGAGAACCTAAACAGTCATTTTGTCTGCACAAGTATGTGGCGTACGCAGGTTTGCACGCAATATTGGCAAGTTTGCTCTCAGCTCCGCTGGTAAAGGCATCATGCTTATGATCCTGCTATGCACCAACAAACCTCCATCATCTTAATCAAAAGAAGAGTTCGGCGAAGGCGAAACGCTGGGCTCCCAGTTCTTTGAAGCGCACCTTGCACCTCTGACTGAATATGCATGAGCATACGTCCTGTGGGCAGCACAAATACGTTATCAACATTAGTCAGCGAATGTGTTCTTGCGATCACATCTTTGCACCTACATCAGCAGGGCCATCGCTGGACGCACGCCGCACTCGACAGTGTCTAGGAGTGGCG
>NW_013655274.1:585-2001 GCF_000499385.1 Eimeria necatrix
GAACTAAATTGCTGTGATAACCAAACTTTCATTCGCCAAGGAATATGTTTTTCCAGGATGAGGGGAATACAACCCCTACAACTCTAGGCCGCAACGGTTTCACATGATAAATTTGGTCTCGGTAGGTTAGCGTGTGGGGACGAGAAACAGCAAGCATATCTCTCCTCGGATTCTCAGTACAGTTTCGCGCTTGTTGGGATTCATAAATGATTTCGGGTAGAGACAGTCCAAGAAGTCCTGCCATCTTTCTTAACCGAAACGCACTGCGTTCTGTTGCACTCAAAACATACATCCTGGGAACTCGTCTTGTGGAAGCTTCCCCCCGCATTTCAGGAGATAGGCTCTTGCTGACAGTGCGAGCAGCACGCCTAGACGGCAATCTGAGACTAACGCATTTATTGATAATCCATCTTTGAAAAAGCGTTGGAAGATTGCTCAACGTAACAGATTGGCGCCCACATGGATTTCAGCAACGCCCAAAGAGATCCTGTGCCGACGCAAGTGGAAAACACATCAGAGGGGCATGAAACATTTCGTCACGCAGATGCTTGTGCAAACTGTGCGTCCACTAGGACGCATTGCAAAACGCTACAAAGCTCATAAGGCAGCGCTTCAGAAGTCCTATACATCTGTGTGGTAAAGGACCGGAAATATTGACAAGAGCGTATAAATGCGACGAAGTGAAGAAACTACTGACAACACACAAACACTTACTCCCTGACAATTCACTAATTTTAGAACAGGCAAACTGGATATCTGTACGGCATGCAAAAAGTAAGCTTCCCTGCCAACGCATTACGGACACCTCTATGCAGAGCGACAACGGCTCAACAAGATGTCAACACTGCTTCCAACTATCGCTTATGTATGTCGAGGTGCAAGGTGACAGCCAGATCGTTCACGTGGAACAACGTCACCTTCAGCATCAAAACATCCTGCAGCATAATGCGAATGAAAATCATATGAATGAAAGCTGAAAGAGTAGCTTCCTATCGAACAATGCATAGACAAATCATTAACTGTCTACCAAAGGTTTCATTGCACTTTTCATTATTCCTGGTAGATTGCGCAGCGGTGCTTCCTGCTGCAGCATGTATTTACCACACTGAAGTCATACTCGCGAATAGCACGCAAAGCGCCAAAGGCCCTACGGACACCCTTTTGAACACGCACGTGGCGCACATACATCCGCACAAGACATTGGAACGGCTATAACACAAGCTAGGGTCGAACGCACATGCAGTTTTAGGGCTTTTCGTGCCTCTATTGACATTCTTTGTGCTACCCAAAACAAACGTTTGACCAAATGAACACATAAGCTCTCTTACACTTTGCACCATGATTCATATATTACATATAGTATGCATCCCCATACTGGCTAACCCCACACAGATTTCTCCGCATGACTCTGCCTCG
>NW_013655275.1:0-860 GCF_000499385.1 Eimeria necatrix
AGAATATCTATTTCATTTCTATCCTCACGGGAACCTTTCCACGCTCTACCAATATTCGTTAGAATTTTTTTATCTCGCGTGACGAGCGGTGTGTTTAAGGCAAGTAAAGATGCGCCCATATTTTTTGGCGTTTAGAGCATCCTCGTAGAGATAGTTTCTTTCTGAAACAATAACCTATGGTTATACTACCAAAGCATCCATCTACAGCTGCGGAAACTGTAATTTTGTCTATTTAAAATAGAATTTTTTAAAAAACCAGTACACCTAGCCAACACGATCCATTTGCCTGGGTTATTTTTGTGCTACAAAAACAAGGCTTGATGGTTACTTTGAAGGTCACAAGAGACAAAGTCCCAGCAGTAGCGGTCATACTATTGAAGAGCCGAGTGTTATCCATCCATACCAGGCGTAAAAAGCCGTTCGTTCTGAAAAGAAACAGATGCCAGGCCAACTGAACTCGTTTATGTTTATTATGTCTCAAGTGAGATCTCACCTACAATCATATCCATGTCCAACCAATATGAACTTCCTTTGGAATTTTGGTTTCTTATTAGGAATTTCTTTTGTTGTCCAAATTGTAACAGGATTATTACTAGCATCTAGATATACTAGCGAAATGTCACATGCCTTTGCTAGTGTACAACATATTCTTCGAGAGGTGTCTTTCGGTTGGGAATTTAGATTCCTACATGCAACTGGAGCATCCTGCGTATTCTTCTGTCTATTCCTTCATATTCTTCGAGCTCTAGTAATGAGTAGCTATACCTATCTAAGTCTGACATGGATTACTGGACTTATTATCTACTTTATTTCTATCGCAACAGGATTCTTAGGTTATGTACTACCATGGGGTCAAATGA
>NW_013655275.1:960-1900 GCF_000499385.1 Eimeria necatrix
TAGATTCCTACATGCAACTGGAGCATCCTGCGTATTCTTCTGTCTATTCCTTCATATTCTTCGAGCTCTAGTAATGAGTAGCTATACCTATCTAAGTCTGACATGGATTACTGGACTTATTATCTACTTTATTTCTATCGCAACAGGATTCTTAGGTTATGTACTACCATGGGGTCAAATGAGTTTCTGGGGTGCTACTGTAATTTGTAACCTACTCTCACCAATTCCATACCTTGTAACTTGGTTACTAGGAGGTTTCTATGTGGATAATCCTACCTTAAAAAGATTCTTTGTATTACACTTTGTACTACCTTTTGTAGCTCTTGTACTTGTAGTTCTACATATTTTCTATCTACATCTAAACGGATCTAGTAACCCACTGGGTACAGAAACTGCTTTAAAAATACCATTCTATCCTCATATGTTAAGTACAGATGGAAAAGGGTTTAACTACTTTATCTTATTCCTATTAGCTCAATCATTCTTCGGTCTAATTGAATTATCACATCCAGATAATAGTATTCCTGTAAATAGATTTGTAACACCACTACAAATTGTACCAGAGTGGTACTTCCTAGCATATTATGCTATCTTAAAAGTTATTCCAAGTAAAACTGGAGGTCTATTACTTTTCGCGGGTAGCATTCTATTATTATTACTTCTAAGTGAGGTTCGATCACTTACTAGTGTAATAAACTTACGACAACAATTCTCTTCAAGAAATTGTGCAACATCTTGGAGTATTATTTATATTTACTCATTTATTGCTCTTATTATTGTTGGAGCTCAATTACCTCAAGAAGTATTTATTTCATATGGTAGATTCTTTACCGCAATCTATCTTTTAAGTACATTTAGTTTATTCAAGCTGTAATTAGTTCTTACAAAAAATTTCAACAATTCTATATGAATTCTAATATTCTAACTGCCGCAAACCATA
>NW_013655276.1:0-697 GCF_000499385.1 Eimeria necatrix
AAATAACTTCAAAAGCCATATAAAGGGAAGAATAAATAACCGCTGCGGTACTTCTTTCCGAGCATTGAAGACAATGTAGCACGCATTATCAACTGAGAAAGCGCCGATTTAATTTTGATCCCTTGTACCTACCCAACCTGGTTTTGAACCTTCAGTTCACTGCAGAGCTGCAACCACGTCAGCTATCCGTGTGCGAGCTACACCTTGAGGCATGCTTCCATGCAAACAGCTGCAGATAAGCGATATGTTGGCAGCCGCTGTGCACCATACAAAACTTTAACGAATCATTCTGTATAGCGCTAGCTATTGACATTACCCACGCAACGGAAAAGCTGCCCTGCCAAAGTTACGGCAGCAAGCTAGGCATTTTCCATCCAAAATTGACGAGAGGAAAACAGCCCACTTACAAAAATGCACATGAACGGCACTCACTAACATTACTGACCACCAGCAGAGGGCTTGCTTCGCAGACAACATGTGCTAGATTTCTTTGCTTTCACCGTCCTGCTGCTGTACCAAAGGCAGTATCATTGTTACTGCCAAAGGTAAACAATGCCCTTAGACCTTGGGATGTCATGTTTTGTTTGCAATATATACACAAGAGAGAGGCAACCAATCATAAAAACAGTAGCTAGAATGATTCGGAAATGTTGTATTAACATTGGCAGCTCCCAAACAAAAACTTGGGCCGAATGAA
>NW_013655276.1:797-1349 GCF_000499385.1 Eimeria necatrix
CGGCGTCTGGAAAGGGTACCCGCGTGCCAGAATTAGTTTGAACGTTTATTTGTAGCATAATCAAAATGTGAGTTTAATGAGCCTCGAAACAAGGTGTAAGTTGGAATCAGGATAGCCCGTACTCGCCGATACCTCCCGCGTGCTAACATATGTATATATATATGGGCCAGGTGTAAAGTACTCACACACAACTCTTTGCTCCCTGAAAAGCTGGTTACCTTTCAGTAGACTATTGGAGAATTATGTCGCAGTGCGCTTTAGCGTCTTCGCAAAACGACAAGTGCCTCGGCGCATGGCATGTGATCTTAGCAGGCTAGATAAAGCTTTCATGCATATTGGCGCGGAACTCTCATCAAACGCAGGACATATGACCTCTAAAATACTTCATTATGCACATCAGAAATAATACCCAACGTTGCATTCCGTACTGGCTGCGTTCAATGCGTCTAGGAGACTCACTCCGCCCCTCGAAAACGCGTCATCACATCCAACATCACAACTGGCGACGCATCTGAACTGCACACGAGAAAAAACCGTTAGAAAAAAACACAG
>NW_013655277.1:0-605 GCF_000499385.1 Eimeria necatrix
TGCTAGGTAGACGATGTAAAGCGGGTAAGGTGCACAACAGATAACTTAGAAGCTGGTGTTTTTCTTGAGCGAATTGCATTTTCGATATGCAGCAAGTTCGTCAGAGGGTAGCACCGACTTGCGATAGTGAAGTCTGGTCGCTCGTTTAGATTATGCAATTGCAACACTCCTTATATCTGGTTGATGCAGACTGTAAGACGTCTTTTTTGTTATCGAGTTCTTGGTTAGTCTAAGGGACACGCTGTTAGACTTTCGCTACCAACTTTCGGAAGCATTCAGTGGATTGCTGTTGAATAATTAAAATTCACTTTGCTGACGAAGTGTCAGATAAGGGCTTCATTGTTTTGCCTGGAAGCTGTAGAATTTCGACAATGCGAAAAGGCGTTTGTTTAAGCAATGCTTAGTCACAGGAGGTTCATATTTCCTGTGAACATCGGCAATGATGGTGTGTGGCCATGCTTTGCTGTCGACCTTCTAGCAAGTATGTAGCACACTCTTTTTCATATGCCAACTCCACATTGATGTGATGCTTCTTAAACGTTGCCGTACACCAGGGGCTATCTGACTGGGGCTATCTGACTATATCATTTTTTTTGAAGGCTTAC
>NW_013655277.1:705-2190 GCF_000499385.1 Eimeria necatrix
GCATTAGAGCCTACTTCGCAGCCATCAGCTACTGTCAGCTTCGAATTTAAAATGCTGCCCGTGTGGCAGCTCAAGCAGGCGCTGGCTTGCCGCCTTCGGGCTTGCGATCCGCCGCCGAACCTCCTCCTTATGCCAGCGGCACGTTCGTTTTCCAGTATTTACTGCAGCTTAAAAAGATGTTACCAGATTTGTTTGTGCAGTAAATATGTAACACAGTGTCATCTCACAAAGTGCATCGCGGCTTGACCTGCGTTGTCAGCCTTTTACTTTATTGCAAGCTGCATTAAGGTATAAGGCTGACAACGCCAGCCAGAATAGAAAGAAGCCGCTATGTTTTCACATTATGCAAACTAGACGAGAATTGCCACATACAATCAGCCGCCCTTATGGAGCAATAAAGCTTTCTCAGCAAGATAACGCATCATTCATTTTTGCGCCCTTGTGTACCTCAGACAAAATCTATTATCAGCCAAACATTAGATGGTAAGCTGCGTAAAATATGGTTATTAGTGCCGCGTTGTCCTCGGTACAGGCTGCTCGCTTGTAGCCTACTGAAGTGTAGCTCAGTCATGACAACAACAAATTCACAAAGTACTTGTCGGTACAATTAGAACTTCTGTATGTTCGATACTACATACTCCGAGAGGGATAACACATGAGCTTCATGAAATGCCAAGACGTGAAAAGTATCACGTCTTGGCATTCCATGAAGGTCACGTTGCAAGTAACTGCAATTGCCTTAAATTCCGCCGGTAGCAGTGGTAAATCACTAATTTCTTTGAAAGCTTGACGTTATCACTATAACTTTCCATAAACGGTAAAAATGTCGAAGCGTACAAGCTGTGGCCTCGGCGAGCATGAGACGCTACTTACTAATTTTCCTTGAAATGCACCAAACAAGGCTCACAACAAAGGTCACTGGATGCACAGGGTGTAAGTTTGGGGCTATCTTGCTTCCCAGTATTGTACAATGAGCACATAAGAGGCTTACTGAAGCATTGTGGCCCACAATGCTTACCTTGGTGGCGAAACTCTCTTCAGAGTGGAGGTGTATATCCGACGTTGATTGTCTCCCAATATTGCAGGACGTGCGCCGCGCGGGAAATAGGCGAATGCTGTATTGTCTATCTGAATGCCAAGGGCTATATTGTCTTTGCTTAACATTGTTGCTGATCTTGCAAGTGATGTAGGCATGAGAAGAAAGTCGGCGTTTGAAAAGGATCCTAAAAGAGATACATTAACGTCACCTTGTATGAGCCAGAAAGTGCGCAGAAGATTTTGAGCATGAAGTTTGGACTGTGTTGCGGCTAGCCTAATGCGTTTACCATTCGAAAAATGTCATCCGTCAGCCAGGATTTGCTCAATATCCTGGCAGGATACATTTTACTGTTTATGGCGCTAAAGTGGAGTGCACGGAAGTCCTTCTAGGCAGTTCTGCGTCCGGAGTTCCGGCCGGAGTTCCTAAGTCAATGTCCATCATTGCCG
>NW_013655278.1:0-446 GCF_000499385.1 Eimeria necatrix
TTATCAAAGCTGAGCTGCGCATCTGAAAGGAAACGGAGGCGCTAGTCTTAGTTCTGAAGCACGTGATCAGCAAGACCTTTTGCGTCCTGAGCACGCAGGAGGCCCTCCCACGAGCACGCCATAAGATGCAGTAAAGCAAATCGACAAAGGGACGCGTTTGGTGTGGAAGCACGATAAAGCATATGCACTCTACTTATTTCACCTCTTACGGCCAGACAGCGCTCCTGAAAGCTGGTCACACGCATCTGTCCGCCTACGAAAAAGGTCGCAACTTCGCGCTCAGCAAATGTGCACCTCAACCTACACGCGCACATAAGCGTGTCAACACCATTTGCATGTACCTTCAAACCGTGAAAAACGTCTCGCGCGTAAAACGCACAAACGCGCTCTGCATTGAAAATGCAACACGATCATGATAACGCTTGTGCATGATGCAAATACCGCAC
>NW_013655278.1:546-1573 GCF_000499385.1 Eimeria necatrix
TGCCTTGTGCATGATGCAAATACCGCACAGCGGCCCTAGACTAATTAAAACACTCCCGTGGGATCGGATCCACTCCTTCGCCTTCTCACGATACGACTGTAGATGGTAAGCAAGCATTTGTTGGCGCACATGCTGTAGGTGATGAAGCGTTCCCAAACCCTTACAGGTCACAGTCTGCATCAAAACAACTGGCGAACGTCTTTCTTGTTTGAGCTCGGCACGTATTCGTCAAACATAAGCGGTGCACTTGCAGCAACCGCACTCAGCTTCATTTCGAAACAGAGTGACGCGGATCTCTCCTACTTCCAAAAAATACAAACACCAGACAAGTCGTGCCACGAATGGCTTCAGATTAAGTACAAGATGCAACGCACACTGAAAGCATGCTTATGCGTAGCAAAGAGTAGAAAGCTTGTGGACTGCAAGAGCGTATGTCGAGCAGGGCGTGACAGAGAAATAAAATCGCCATGACCTAGAAACAAAATTCAACAGCGATCCCTAATGCCACAAACAACGTGGAGCAAATTTTTTGCAAGCGTTTCTTCTTCATCGCAAACAAACTACCCTGCTTGCCTTTTCATTCACTAGCGTAGAGCACCGCATTGCACACTTACATTGTGACAACTATATCAAAGCTGAGCTGCGCATCTGGATAAAGTAGTTGTCTGTCTTAGTTCTGAAGCGCGTGATTAGCGAGACCTTTTGGGTCCTGAGCACGCAAGAGGCCGTGTCACAATCACGTCAGGTGATGTAGTTACGGGAATCGAATAAGAAACGCGTTCGCTATGGAGATATAATAGGGTGGATAAAACAGGGGTGTCAGGGTTAGTTCTGAAGCGCGTGATTAGCAAGACCTTTTTGGTCCTCAGCACGGAGGAGGCCGTGTAACAATCACGTCAGGCGATGTAGTTACGGGAATCGAATAAGAAACGCGTTCGCTATGGAGACATAATAGGCTGCAAGCGCTGAGGAAAACGTCCGCAGCCGTGACACAAAACGTGAAACGAAGGCCTTCAATACTCAGGAG
>NW_013655279.1:0-1041 GCF_000499385.1 Eimeria necatrix
ACGTCATCATTCGCATGCTAAAAGCCTCGAAGCTGCACTTGAGCCACTGCACCAGCAGTGCCCCTGTCACGCTAGGGCCTTCCGTGCCTGGCCCATTCAATAGCTGGAATGCGCAAAAACCCCCACGTAAGCGTATGCATTAATATTTCGCCGTCGACAACTCAGCAAATGTCTTGCAGTCCATCTCAGTCACGTGCATGTACCTGCTGTATTTTCGAAAACACGTTTGAAATCTGTCCACGCGGCACCTTGGTGCAGCGACTGGTGCATACGGCACGAGCACCAAGCTTATCTCAAGCAATGCATGTCAAGCCTTGCCCTTGTTTAACATCTAGAGCTGCCCCTCTATCACCGCAAAACCTGCCTCACCACCGCTCATCGCAAGCCTCCAGCGCGTCAATCAAATCCTCGTCCACGTAAACGCACTCAGCGTAGTCGCGCACATATCCATACAGCGCCAACTTCTAGCGCAGCGTTACCAAGTTCCATCGGTGCTCAGACCTTCACGTGTGTCGCGAGGCAACTCGCGGCCACCCTCCAATCGGTACTGTCCAATGCGTTTCCTTTTTTCTTTTGTCAACATCCTGCAAGCCATGGTTAAAACAGCTAGTGTTCTTCACAGAACGCCTTTGCTTATTCCAGCCAAGCGTGTAAACAGACAAATCGACCCAAGCAAATGATCAGTATTCAGCAGCTTGCAAGAAACGCAGCGCGCCTACTATAGAAACACTTTGTGAGATTCCGAACTCCAAATGGGACGGCATGTCGAACACAAAAGCTTACGACCATTCCCTGCATACACTCATTATGCCTGGGCCAATATGGAAAGGACAAATGGCTTGAAAGCCATAGCGTATCGGTTCGTCCTCGTACGACCCGTAGAATCTGCGTCGCCTGCTCCTGCTACCGTGAATCACACGCAGAATGTGACGGACCAACTAACAGAAACTTCCGGACGCGCAAGTTGAACATCGAATGTGAGCGACCTGCACCCGCAAAGAGCAAAACGCCGGTGCGATTCAGCATTGCATGCATCTATGC
>NW_013655279.1:1141-2281 GCF_000499385.1 Eimeria necatrix
ATCTAGTTTTTTATCGCATCAGTAACGCGCGAAAAATGGCATTTGCCACCCTCTTTGTCAGCGGCTGCACGCGTACCGTCTGGGAAAATTTTGGAACGCCACACTGTGAAAACCTAACATGACAGCTGCGCCATAAACAAACGCTTATTTTGAGTCAAGGAAGCACGCCATTTTTATTGCTAAGTGGAAAGGCCAAGCAGCTTCTACGCCTGACCTCCAAGAGACATACTGGCTGAGAAAAAGGAACCGCATTCCACAGCCAGCATCGTCTTTTTCTATCAACAACACAACACCCAAACTGGTTTCAAAATCTCCACACGCGCTTGAAGAATCCCATTTAAGACATAGGATCAGCGTGATCCTTTGAACTCACTACCAACCATAGATCCTGTGCTGAAACAAGTATCTACAACGCACAAAATGCAATGCAGCTAGTTCGGCGAGCAACAGCGACCCAGCGGCATACTGCCTGCCCCACACGCATGCGCGGCTGTGTTTGTATTAGAACAAAATGTTCGTCAAAACGCTTACCGTGTGTGGAAGTTGAAAGCTTCTCACATTTGTTGGCGATGGCGTCGTGATATACACCTAAAGTGCTGGCTTCATTCGTAGCACAAAGTGCAATTTTGCGCTCAGCATTCCTCGGTCTGATCACCTGGGTGCGTGGCACTGGAGGCTAAATTCTAATTTCTTCGAGATATATTTTTTGGAGCCGATAGGATAATAAAAGCCTGTCCAGGCGATACCTGTAGCTCAGAGGAGTCCTAGCGCAATACCTGTAGCACAGGGGGGTGGCAGCGCATAGTGCAAAAATTATTCGCCGCAGCGCTGGCATGATGCACAAGTCTTCGCCGCAGTGCGGGCATGGTACTGCGAGCTGGAAAGCCTAGGAACCGCATGTCGAGCAAACGCGAAGCTGTGACTTTGACAGTTTGTGACAATATGACTAGCTCGGGTACAAATAAAGATGTAAATGCATGCGAAGCAGGCACTGGTTGCTGTCCAGTGAAGCCGACTCTCCACTGTAGATGCATGGTATACAAATTGACCTAGTGTTCGTTTCGAGATTCGTTAATGCGCATTTCATGGTAAAGACTGATAGACTGGTTAGGGGAAGTAAGATCACATCTTTCTAGCTGT
>NW_013655280.1:5000-7500 GCF_000499385.1 Eimeria necatrix
AGAAACAAAAGAAGTCAAAAGAATGAAAAAAGGGACAAAACGAGGAAAACAGCAGCACAAACAGCAGCAGCACACGGCAGCAGCAAACAGCAGCAGCAAACAGCAGCAGCACACAGCAGCAGCAAACAGCAGCAGCAAACAGCAGCAGCACACAGCAGCAGCAAGCAGCAGCAGCAGTAGCAAACATTAGCAGCAGCAGCAAGTAACAGCAGCAGCAGCAAACGTTAGCAGCACCAGCGAACATTAGCAACAGCAGCAAACAATAGCAGCAACAGTAGCAAACATTAGCAGCAGCAGCAAACATTAGCAGCAGCAGCAAACATTAGCAGCAGCAGCAAACGGCAGCCGCAGCAGCAAACAGCAGCAGCAGCAACAAACAGCAGCAGCAGCAGCAAACACACCCTGTCAATGCTGTCAAGAGAAGTCATATAAACATCTCCGCCGCGAGCAAAGAAGAGGCAGCAAGCATTTGGAGACCCCAGCAGCACCGCTTCTTGCTGCTGCTGCTCCTCCTGCTGCTGCTGCTCCTGCTGCTGCTGCTGCTGCTGCTGCTGCTGCTGCTGCTGAGGATCCCTGCTTCCAGCAACAGCTTGCTTGAGGAAGGCAAGAGAAGGAGCGCATGCCTCGGGGGGCAGCCGATTTGCTGCAGCAGCAAGAGCGTAGGAGGGCGCAGCAGCAGCAGCATCTGCTGCTGCTGCTGCTGCTGCTGCTGCAGTAATCTCGCAAGACCCCATTGGGCGAATGTAATCTCTGGCGTCTTCCTCTTCAATGGGGGGCAAGGGGAGCTGCTGCTGCTGCTGCTGCTGCTGCAGCAGCACGTGTAGAAGGTTGCTGCCGGGCGAGGCTCCCTCTGCTGCTGCTGCTGCTGCGTGCATGCGCGCGCAGGCCCCCAGAGCTGCTGCTGCTGCTGCTGCTGGCAGCTGCTGCACTGCTGCTGCTGCTTCAGCACTTTCCAAGTGGAGATACACCCGCGAGCCTGCTGCCAAGGTAAGCTCGCGACGACCCAGCAACTCAAGCCGCTGCCATTGCTGCTGCTGCTGCTGCTGCTGCTGCTGCTGCTGCTGCTGCTGCAGGGGAGCAGCAGGAACAGCAGCAACTTGAATATCAAGAGCGTCAACCAGGGGAAGAGACTCCAGATCGGCCAGGTCTTGCAGCCGGAGCCCTGCACACAAACCCCAAACCCCAAACCCTAAACCCTAAACCCTAAACCCTAAACCCTAAACCCTAAACCCTAAACCCTAAGCTGACCACTGCCCTAAACCCTAAACCCTAAACCCTAAACCCTAAACCCTAAACCCTAAACCCTAAACCCTAAACCCTAAAACAAAACCCTAAACCCTAAACCCTAAACCCTAAACCCTAAACCCTAAACCCTAAACCCTAAACCCTAAACCGCAAACCCTAAACCCTAAACCCTAAACCCTAAACCCTAAACCCTAAACCCTAAACCCTAAGCTGACCACTGCTCCGCGGGAAGAAGCAGGCTCGCGCTTCGACATCAGGGGAAAAGAAGACAACGGACACTCTTTAATCCTAAACCCTAAACGCCAAACTCTAAACCCTAGACCCTCAAGCCTCAACCCTAAACCCTAAACCCTAAACCCTAAACCCTAAACCCTAAAAGCTCATGCAAAAGGACAGACCGAATTACTTCTTCAGCGCGGCGCCGCCAGAACGCGTCAAGGGGGTCATCGATCTGCACGCAGGCCCATGTGCCAAACCCTAAACCCTAAACCCTAAACCCTAAACCCTAAACCCTAAAGCCTTAGCCCTATTCCGTGCCTTCTTTGCCAACCCCAAGCCCTAGTGTGACCTTTGGGCATTATAAACCCTAAACGCTAAACCCTAGATATGGCTCAGTAGAGCTTCACGCGTGTGTTGGGAACAGCTTATGCTCAGACTAGGGTTTAGGGTTTAGGGTTTAGGGTTTAGGGTTTACTTGGCCCATGTCGGCCCCACAAGGAGAAGGGGAGTTTGCAAAAGCGTAAGAAGTGTCAAGAAAGAAAAAGCTGCTTTTAGGAGACGGGGGGGTCTGTTGCGCAGCAGCAGCAAACCCTAAACCCTAAACCCTAAACCCTAAACCCTAAACCCTAGGGCGAGTCTGCATGCACCAGCGAGGGTTTAGGGTTTAGGGTTTAGGCCTACGGGTTCCTGGTTCAACTCCAGCAAAGGCAGCGGCTCTCCAGCAGACACAAAACCCTCGCCTGCAAACCGCTCAAACTGCTCGCGGGTAGTTGGGCTGCAGAAACCACAAAAAAGGGTTTAGGGTTTAGGGATTAGCGGCTGTAGCCGCACAAAAAAGGGTTTAGGGTCTAGGGTTTAGGATTTAGCGGCCGCAACCGCACAAAAAAGGGTTTAGGGTTTAGGGTTTAGTGGCCGCTGCCGCGGAACCTACGCCCGACGCTCCCAACCCAAACCCTGAACCCTAAACCCTAAACCCTAAACCCTAAACCCTAAACCCTAAACCCTAAACCCTAATGCCTACTTGTAGTGCTTTTTC
>NW_013655280.1:17500-20000 GCF_000499385.1 Eimeria necatrix
TTTGACTGCTGCGTGGCAGCAGCACCCGACCGGCGCTGCAGTCCCAGAACTCAGAAGCTCAACCTTCAACAAACAAACAAAATAAAATCAAAATATTATTTCGCCAGTTTATTTGAATAAAATTCCCTTTTTTGTCCGCAGCAAACGCGCGCAAGTGGCCACATGTGCTGCAGCGGCGCAGCAGCAGCAGCAGCAGCAGCAGCAGCAGCAGCAGCAGCAGCAGCGAGCACTGCGGCGGGGCCGAGTCCGCTGGAAACGCAAAGGCGAATTTGTTTATTGCGGACTTAAAATGTTAAATTGAATTAATTTTATTCAAAATTAAAGTTATTTTGCAATTAATGCATGCAGTCTCGAGGAACTCTCGCCTGCTGCTGCGGTGACCTGCGAGTGACCCGCCAGAGCCAGTGGAGAGGGGGCGTTTGCTCGCGTGTGTTCGGCCTTTTGTGTTTTAATTTTGTTTATTTTTTATTTTTAAAATGAAATTTAATTTCAAATAATATTTTAAAATCAATTTAAATAATATTTTAAAGTTCTTTTGCTGCTTTTGCGCTCCGCTGAAGCAGCGCCGCTGCAGCACTCGCCTATATGCAAGTTCTGAGCAGCTCTTTCTTACTTTTCACCTTTTGGCGGTCTTTTATTCTTTTCTCATTTATTTTTCTTCTTTTATTTTCTATTTAATGCAAATTCAAAATCTTAAAAGAAATAAAAAGCAAAAAAGAGGAAATTTGAGACAAAATGGTCTTGTGAAGTGCTGCTTGCAATGCATGCTGCAGCTGTGCTGCAGTTCTTTGCTTCACTTTGCAGGCAATTTTTGGCCTTTTTCTCTTCAAAAAATTCCTTTTAGAAGTCTTTCTGCCTTTTAATTAATTTGTTTTCAAGTTTTGCTGCTTTTTAATTAATTTATTTTCAAGTTTTGCTGCTTTTTAATTAATTTATTTTCAAGTTTTGCTGCTTCTTAATTCAACGCTGCAGCAGCAAAAAGAGAAATCGAAAACTTGAGATTAGTGCACCTCCCGCAGCAGCAACAGCAGCGAAAGCAGCAGCAGCAGTTACTGCTGCAGCAGCAGCGAAAGCAGCAGCAGCAGTTGCTGCTGCAGCAGCAGCAGCTGCTGCAGCAGCAGCAGCAAAAGCGGCAGCGCCTCGCAGCAAAAGCAGAGCTAAATAACTATTGCAAAGACTTTTGTGCGCAGTCTTCAGTTCTCAAAAAGAAAAACATTTTAGAAAAGTTTCAGAATATCTTTTTGGACTTGAGAGAATTTAAAGTTCAATAGCTGCTGCTGCAATGCATGCAGCAGCAGGCCCCATGAAGGTCCAATTTGCTGCTGCTGCATGCCGCAGCAAACTGCTGCTGCTGCAGCTGCTGGTGCTGCTGCAGCTGGTGCTGCTGCAACTGCTGTTGCTGCAGCTGCGGCTGTTGTTGCTAGAGCTATTGTCGTTGCAGCAGCAGCAGCAGAAGCAACAGTAGCAACAGCAGCAACAGCATCAGCAGCAGCAGCAGCAACTGCTGCTGCTGCTGCTGTTGCTGCTGCTTCTGTCCCTCTTTTTTAAAAAAATAATTTTTAAATTTATTTTAAAAAAGCCTCAGACAGGCGGGGCTTTCTCTAGAGCTGGCAGAAAATGAATAAATAAATAAATAAATAAATAAATTAATTAATTAATTAATTAATTAATTAATTAATTAAACAAATCAAGAAGCAAATAAATAAATAAACAAATAATAAGTAAATAAATAATGAATAAATAGACAAATAAATAAATAAATAATAAAGAAATGCATAAATAAATAATAAACAAATAAACAAATAAATAGTAAAAGGCAGTTTATAGGAAGGGAAGCCGACGGACCAGCAGCCAGAGCAGCAGCAGCAGCAGCAGAAACAGCAGCAGCAGAAACAGCAGCAGCAGAAACAGCAGCAGCAGAAACAGCAGCAGCAGCAACAGCAGCAGCAGCAACAAAAAGACAGCTGCAGCAGCACCGACTGCAAACGTGCATAAGGAATGAGTGCTGCTTCTCCCCTGGTTGCTGCTGCTGCGCAGTGAAGCAGCAAGCCAGTTTGCTAGCAGCAGCTAGCTAAAGCTAGCTGCAGCTAGCTACAGCTAGCCACAGCTAGCTACAGCTAGCCACAGCTAGCTACAGCTAGCCACAGCTAGCTGCAGCTAGCCACAGCCAGCTACAGCTAGCCACAGCTAGCTACAGCTAGTCACAGATAGACACATCCGGCAGCGGCTAGCTGTGGCTAGCTGTGGCTAGCTGTTGCTAGCTATAGCTAGCCATAGCTAGCTGCAGCTAGCTACAGCTAGCCACTGCTTCCTACAGTTAGGGATGGCTAGCTGCAGCTAGCCACTGCTAGCTGTGGCTGCTACAGCTAGCTGCGGCTAGCTGTGACTATCTGTGGCTAGCTGGCTAGAAGGGCAGGCAGCATTGCAACAGCAGCAGCAGCAGCAGTAGCAGCAGCGACAGCAGCAACTGCAGCAGCAGCAGCAGTAGCAGCAGCGACAG
>NW_013655280.1:26134-40928 GCF_000499385.1 Eimeria necatrix
CAGCAGCAGCAGCAGCAGCAGAAGCAGCAGCAGCAGCAGCAGCAGCAGTAGAAGCAGCAAATTGACTTGTCCTTTTATTTTATTTGAAATATTTTTGTTTTCTCCTTTAAATCTTTTCCTTCTCTTCTTTCTCTCTATCCTAACTCATTTAATTTTGTTTTTTTGTTTTTTTTCTTTTTCTTTTTTTCCTTCTTTTTCTGTTTTTTGTTTCTTGTCCTTTTTAGTTTTCCTTTTATTGTTTCCAGGGTTTTATTTTATTTGTTTTGAGCTCTCCTGCTCTTTCTAGGGTTTAGGGTTTAGGGTTTAGGGTTTGTGGCGCCTCCGCAGGGTCCAGAAGAGACACCAAAGCAACTCTGCGATGGCTGGAAGCCTCCCACCCCGGATGCCGTGAGGGTTTAGGGTTTAGGGTTTAGGGTTTAGGGTTTAGGGTTTAGGGTTTAGGGCTTAGGGTTTAGGGTTTAGGGTCTGTGGCTTGTTCGTTTATTGCTCCTTTGGGGCTCCCTTTTAGAGTTTCTTGAACAGCAAAATAAAGTATAAATAAAATGAATATCCATATAACAAATAAAACAAATAAACTATTTATTTATTTATTTATTTATTTATTTATTTATTTATTATTTATTTATTTATTTATTTATTTCTTGCTGCTGCAGGTTGAGCTGCTGCACGAGAACCTGAGGCGGCTGGAGCGCGAGTTCAATGTGCTGCCCAGCAGCAGCAGCAGCAGCAGCAGCAGCAGCAGCAGCAGCAGCAAGAGGGCCTTCATTGAAAAGGCAGCAGCAGCAGCAAAAGAAACAGAAATTAGAATTAGAGGAGCTTCTTGGGGAGACTCTTTTGATCTTCTCCTCAGCAGCCTTCCGGGAGACTCCGAATTTAAAAGAGAACTCAAAAAGCAACGTAAACCCTAAACCCTAAACCCTAAACCCTAAACCCTAAACCCTAAGGAGCTTCAGCGTTGGGCCTGAAGCCTGCGGCATCGCCCCTGACCGTAAACCCTAATTGCGAGACCCTAAGCCCCCCGAACCCTAAACCCTTGACCCCCTAAGCCCTAGACCTAAACCCTAAACCCTAAACCCTAAACCCTAAACCCTAATTTTGTGTTTTGCGTTTAGTGCTGGAGATGAACAAGATCGAGGCGGAGCTTTTGCGGCTTTCTGAGGTGTACGTACAGTCGCAGGGGGACTTTGGAAAAAGACAGCAGCAGCAGCAGCAGCAGCAGCAGCGGCGCAAAGACAAAGCAGCAGCAGCAGCAGCAGCAACAGCAGCAGCAGCAGCGCTGCAGCAACTCGCCAAAGCAGCTTTTCTGGGCCTCAAAAGAATTAAAAGCTTTATTAGCTGCTGCAACAAAAACAAAGACAGCAGCAGCAGCAGCAGAAAGGGCTGGGGTTTAGAAAAAGAACAAATCGGAAAAGAATTTAATCCAAACCTCGCCAAAAAAACCCTCAAAATCCTCCGAAAAGGTACGCAAACCCTAAACCCTAAACCCTAAACCCTAAACCCTAAAATCGCCCTCGAAGGCCTACGAAAAGCTCCGCAAATCCGAAGCTTTAAACCCTAAAAGATCCCTCAAAATCCTACCAAAAGGCCCCAAGACCCTAAACCCTAAACCCTAAACCCTAGGGTCTGCGGCTCCCAAACGCATGCAAAAGGGTCTACAAACTCTGAGGCCCTCGAAGCCCTCCGAAACACAAACCCTAAACCCTAAACCCTAAACCCTGAGTGGTCAGAGGCAATTCGTTGAAAATCCGCAAATAAATGCGGGAGCTCCCAATGCGAGGATCTAGGGTTTAGGGTTTAGGGTTTAGAGTTTAGGGTTTAGGGTTTGCTTTTTTGTGGCCACAGCTGAGGGACGCAAAAAGGCTGAAAATAGGAAGCGGCTCTTAGACAAATTAAGGGTAGGGTTTAGGGTTTAGGGTTTAGGGTTTAGGGTTTGGGAACCAAGATCTCAGAGCTAGGGCTTAACGCAGAGAAACTAGGGTTTGGGGTTTAGGGTTTAGGGTTTAGGGTACACGATGTACTTTGATTTTCAGGAGTGTATTACCGGCAACGTCAAAACTTTCCAAGGTAAGTCCTCAAACCCTAAACCCTAATCCCCAAACCCTAAACCCTAAACCCTAAAGCCTCGTAAGGTCTATTTTGTTTTTTTCTTGCAGATATGCAACAAGGAAACCCTTTGATTTATCCAACGCCGAACGGTGCATTTTTAGGGTTTAGGGTTTAGGGTTTAGGGTTTAGGGTTTGGGTCCAAGGCACAGTTTGCTGGTAATATGAAGTGGGGTTCGCCTTCCTTCGAACGCCGTCTTGTCTGTAGGGTTTAGGGTTTAGGGTTTAGGGTTTAGGGTCTAGGGTTTTGCAGATAACAGAGAGTACATTCCAGGGGTTCGAAAACCGCTGACACTCTGCCGCTTTCTCCGTCCAAAAGCTAGGGTTTAGGGTTTAGGGTTTAGGGTTTAGATTTCATATTTTGGGGTTTAGGGTTTAATCCAAGCGCCGCTCAGTTTGCAGCTGAAGGCTTAATGACTGAAGGGGTTCCCGGGCCCGAAACCTAGGGTTTAGGGTTTAGGGTTTAGGGTTTAGGGTTTAGGGTTTAGGGTTTGTTTGGTGTTCAGATTTTTTCAAGGCTTCTTCTTGTTTGTTTCACCGGCAGTTTTTGGCGCTGCGGCTAAAAGATAGAGAAGAGGTTTTGTCTCTTTCTCTAAACCCTAATATCTCTTTCCAAAACCCTAAAACCCTAAACCCTAAACCCTCGCTCGTCGAAATTAGAAAACACCAAGAATCCAAACCCCTGCAGATGGACGAGCTGGTCGAGTTTGCCCTGAGACGAAGAGGTCCGTAAACCCTAAACCCTAAACCCTAAACCCTAAACCCTCGCATTTGACTTTGATTTCTAGCTTTCCAGTCCTAGACCGTAGTCGCTATGTGGCTCCCCGAAACCTCAAACCCTAAACCCTAAACCCTAAACCCTAGATTTTCGAGGGTGAACCCTTAGCTCACTCCCTTGCGCCGTAAACCCTAAACCCTAAACCCTAAACCCTAAACCCTAAACCCTGGGGTGTTTTGCATGCATGCGGATTTAGTGTCTCTGGACGAAGTGGCGGCGTACTTGGAAGTGATAAAGGGTTTGGACTTGTCTGCTGCTGCTGCTGCTGCTGCTGCTGCTGCTGGTCCTGCTGCTCGGGAGCAGCAGCTAGCGGAGCTGGCGCGGGGGTTTGCTGAATTGGAGCAGCAGGAAGCCGAAAAGGCAGCAGAAAAAGAGGAAAAAAAGGAGAAAAAAGAAGAAAAGAAGAAAGAAAAAAGAAAAGAGTCAAAAGGGGAGAAAAAAGGAGAAAAAGAAATGCAAAAAACAAAAAAAGAAATTCAAAAAACGCCGCAAAACCACCAACTGCAGCTCTTCGCTGTACGTACACTCCAAGCTGCAGCGCTCCCGCCCCACCAAATGGCCTGGGCTCTTTACGCGGGTAAAATTTATTTATTTTTTTTTTATTTTTAATTCTTTTTAGTTTTTTAATTCATTTTTAATCCATTTTAATTATTTCTTTAGCCAATTTGAGCCTTTTAACTCAGCAAAGGCTCTGGAAAAGTTAACTGGAATTTGTAATTAGCAATTAATTCAAAAATTGAAAAAAATTGCCACAAGTGGCTTATTCTAATTAATTAATTAATTAATTAATTAATTAATTAATTAATTAATTAATTAGAATACGCCACTTGTCGCTGGGTAGCTGCTTTTGTTCGTTCTTTTTTAATTAAATTAAATTAAATTAAATTAAATTTGATTTGATTAATTTTATTTTATGAATTTCATTTGATTTTCTTTGATTTCATTTAATTTCATTTTCGTTTTGCTGCTGAATCATGCTGTTTGTTATTATCCCTGTGTCTCCTTTAATTCTTGCGGGTTTAGGGTTTAGGGTTTAGGGTTTAGGGTTTAGGGTTTACTTGGTAAATGCAAGCCCTAAACCCTAAACCCTTAATTGCGTTTTTCTATTCTTAGTTCACTTGTCTTTTGCTGCTCAGGCATACGGGAGTCGCTAGTCCACGCAGTATCTGCTGCTGCTGCTGCTGCTGCTGCTCCTGCTGCTGCTGCTGCTGCTCCTGCTGCTGCTGCTGCTGCTCCTGCTGCTGCTGCTGCTGCTGCTCTGGCGGCTCGTGCTGCTGCTCTTTGCCTGTCTCCTGCGATGCTGCTGAAGCTGCAGCAAGCAGCAGCAGCAGATCCTTTTTTTGAAAACAAAAAAGAGGAAACAGCAGCAGCAATGGAGCAGGCAATGAAAGAAGGTAAAAACAATTTTAAAAAATAACTTTTGCAAAAAAGAAATTCAAAAAAGAAATACTTTCAAGTCCCTTTTTCTTTCCCTTTCTTTCTCCTTGTTTGTCTCCATTTTATTTTTTTTTGACTTTTTTTTGAAATATTTTAAATATTTTTGGAATTTTTTTATCTTTTTATTTCTCTCTTTTTGTCTTTTTATTTGTCTCCTTTTGTCTTTCCATTCATCTCTTTTTGTCTTTTTAATTATCTCCTCAATTCTTTTTTTTGGTTTTCTTTATTCCTTTTTCTGGTTTCTTTTTTCATTTTATTTGTCCCTTTTTGTCTCCTTTTTGTTTCCTTTTGTCTATTCATTTATCTCCTTTTATTTTATTTTATTTTATTTTATTTTATTTTATTTTATTTTATTTTATTTTATTTTATTTCATTTTATTTTATTTTTATTTTTCATTTTTATTTTCTATTTTTCTTTTCAGCAAAGGCTGTTTCCAAAGAAGAAAGGAAAAAATGCAAAGCCAACAATTTGCTGCTCAAAAGACTCAAACCTGCCAGTAAGCAGCAGCAGCAACAGCAGCAGCAGCAGCAGCAGCAGCAGCAGCAGTAGCAGCAGCAGTAGCATCGACATCAGCAGCAGCATTAGCATCAGTAGCAGCAGCAGCAGTAGCAGCCACAGCATTGCAGCAGCAGCAGCAGCAGCATTGCAGCAGCAGCAGTAGCAGCAGCAGCAGTAGCAGCCACAGCGTTGCAGCAGCATTGCAGCAGCAGCCGCATTGCAGCAGTAGCAGCTGCAGCACTGCAGCACTGCAACAGTAGCAGCAGCAACACTGCAGCAGCAACGGCATTGCAGCAGCAGTAGCTGCAGCGGCGTTGCAGCAGCAGCAGTAGCAGCAGCAATAGCAGCAGCAGCAGGTTGTTGTTGATGCCTGAGCGCTGCGCCGTGCCTATCCCTTGAAGGTGTTAGGGTTTAGGGTTTAGGGTTTAGGGTTTAGGGTTTATGGGTTTCGTTTGTGCAGTTCTGCAAGCACTGGCAGCTGCTGCGGCACTGGGCGGCGAGGGTTTAGGGTTTAGGGTTTCTGTTAAACCCCGAAAGCAGCAGCAGCAGCAGCAGCAGCAGCAGCAGCAGCTGCAGCGGCAGCAGCAGCAGCTGCAGCAGCAAGCAGCAAAAAGAATTGTTCGCCAAACCCTAAAGTGCATGCACAAAGAAACAGCTGATTTGCTGCTGCGTCTTTTGACGCAAAACAATTATATCCACATGGAAGAACTAATTCGAAAAGAATGTAAACCCTAAACCCTAAACCCTAAACCCTAAACCCCAAACCCTAAACCCTAGAAATTAAGGATCCCTAGTAAACGAACAGCCAGTTTGCTGCTGCGTCTTTCGTTTATGTCCCAATTGCAAACACTTGGCAGCCCTAAATCCTAAACCCTAAACCCTAAACCCTAAACCCTAAACCCTAGCAAACCCTAGGCCCTCCAAAGCCGCTAAACCCTAAACCCTTTCAGCGACGGCGCATCACCGCGGAACATCTGACAAAAATAAATAAATAAATAAAAACATTTAATATTTATTTATTTATTTATTAATTTATTTATTACTTATTTATTTAATATTTATTATTTAATATTTATTTATTTATTTATTTATTTATTTATTTATTTATTTATTTGTTTGTCATTTGCTTTTGCTTTGCAGACCAAAGACAAGTGGCTTCTCGGGTGTCTGTACAGCCTGCTTCGCAAAAAGGAATTATTTTCAGTTTTCAATTTTTGTCTTTAATTCAAAAAGAAAAAGAAAAAGAAAAAGAAAAAGAAAAAAAGACAAAAGGTGGAAAACAGTTCATTGGTTCTTCTTTTGTTTTTCTTTTTTGCCTTTTTCTTTTTAGTTCTTTAATTTCTTTTCTTTTGTTTATTTTTTGTTTTTCGTTTTTTAATTTCTTTTTTCTTTCTCTTGTTTCTTTTATTTAAATGTTTATTCCTTTTGATTTTTGTTTTTTCTTTTCTTTATTTCTTTTTTTTCAATTTGTTCTTTATTCCTCTTTTGTTTATTTGTTCACTTTATTTCTTTTTGTGTTTGTTTCTTTTGTTTATTTGTTCATTTTGTCTTTATTATTTGGTTTTTATTTTGGTTTTTTATTTTTTTTCACTTTTCACTTGTCGTTTAACTCCTCATTTTGCTTTTATTATTTGTTACTTATTTACATGCTTATTTGTTTACATTTAATTAATTAATTAATTAATTAATTAATTTATTTACTTATTATTTTTTATTTTACTATTATTTTATTTTTACTGTCAGCGGCTTGCCATCTTTTCACATCTCCTTTATTTCTTTATTACTTATTCTTTATTATTTTTATTGTTACTTACTTATTCTGTACTTATTATTTATTAACATTTAATTAATTAATTAATTAATTAATTAATTAATTAATTAATTAATTAATTAATTAATTTAGTATTCGCCATTCCCACTTACACGGTGTATGTACACCTCAGCACGCGCATGCACGTGGTGACGAAGCATTTATTTTGAATTCATTTTTTGCGGAATTTGATTTTAATTTTTGGACTTTTGAAATTAAATTAAATACCTTTTTGAGTATATCTTCTTGTTTTAATTTGATTTTATTTTTTGGATTTTTGAAATTAAATTAAATACCTTTCCGAGTATATCTTTTTTGTTTTGCAATTTGTTGAAGATTCTCTCATTTTCTGTTTTCAATTTTTTATTTTTGCAAATTTTGCCAAGTCGAGAATGCATTTGGAGTTGCATAAATTCTTTTTCTTTTGGTGCTCCACTCTGCAACTAATTTGCCTTTTTCTCTTCAATTTCGGGCTAGGGTTTAGGGTTTAGGGTTTAGGGTTTAGGGTTTAGGGTTTAGGGTTTGTGGTTTGCGGCGCAGCTGCCGCGTCTCTGGTGCTGCGGGACTTGTCGGACGTTGCTGCTGCTTGTCTTGCTGCTGAGCGGCAGCAGTTTGTTACTGCTGCTGCTGTGCTGCTGCTGCTGCAGCTGCTGCTGCCAGGAGAGACACAAAAGGAGAAAACAGCAGCAGCAAAAAGAGAAAAACAAAATATCATTTTAAATCTTTTCGGCAGCAAAACTCCTTTGCTGCAGTGGCTGCTGGGGGGCCCCGGGGCCTTTGCAGTGCAGCGCTACGGGGGCCCCTCGCTGCAGCAGCAGCTGCAGCAGCACTTGCAGCAGCTGCAGCAGCAGCTGCAGCAGCAGCAGCAGCAGCAGGAAGGCGCAGCAGCAGCGGGGAAGAAGACACGCAAGAGACGGGGAAAAAAGACGAAGGAAATGAAAGAAATAAAAAAAGAAATTGAAATTACAAAAGCTCTTTTGAAAAATCCCGAAAATATTCCTTTTGAACTTGAAAAACATTTTGCTGCTGAGGAGTTCTACAGTCTATACACCCGAGACGACGCAGCAGTGCGAGCAGCAGCAGCAGCAGCAGCAGCAGCAGCAGCCGACGCAGCAGCAGCAGCAGCAACAAAAGACGCTCTAGAGCGAGCAGCAGCGCATGCAGAGACTTTCAGGGCCTGCAGCAAAAAGGGGCAGCAGCAGCTGCTGCTGCTGCAGCAGTGGCTCGGCGATGCAGCAGCAGCAGCAGATTTGCTGCTTCTGGAAGCAGAAAAAGATAAAAAAATCCACAAAGACACAAAACAGCTGATCTGGAGAATCGTTAAAGGTGCAAACCCTAAACCCTAAACCCTAAACCCTAAACCCTCAGGGCTGCGCCATAAACCCTTGCTTCTGATCTCTAAACCCTTGGCTTTGGCGCCCTGAAGCCTTGATTCCAAACCCTAAACCCTTTTCAGTAAACCCCAAACCCTAAACCCTCGACTTCCAACACTAAACCCTAAACCCTAATTTTGGTTTCCTGCTGTACTGTTGCTGCGGCTTAGCGAGATACGAAAAGGGGAAGGGAGACACTTTGAATAAGGTAAACCAAACCCTAAACCCTAAACCCTAAACCCTAAACCCTAAACCCTAAAAAAGCCCACATTTCCCTGCTTCCCTGTTTCCAAAACCCTAATGAGAGCCTCTAAGCTCTCCTCGGAAACCCTAAACCCTAAACCCTAGTCCAGGCTTTGAACCTTAAACCCTAGCTGCAAGCGCTAAACCCCTGAACTCTACTAAACCCTAAACCCTAAACCCTTATTTTGAAGGCCTGGTCACCCGAGGCCGCTGGTCAAAACCCTAGGCCCTGAACCTTCAACTCTAAACCCTAAACCCTAAACCCTAAACCCTTTTTGCGCGCAGCTTGCCAAAAAACTCTACCGGTTTTCTGTAGGGTTTAGAGAAACAAAATCTGAAAAAAGAAAAGAAGAATTAACTGCTGCTGCTGCTGCTGCATGCAAAAGCTTCAAAGCCCCGCCGCCTTCTGTTGAGGACTTGTTTGTGGGCAACTACGAGCTCTACGAGAGAGTGCTTTCGCAGTGTGCGCAAACCCTAAACCCTAAACCCTAAACCCTAAACCCTAAACCCTAAACCCTAATTCCGAGGGGCTGCGGGCGGTTTCTGCAGACGAAAAGGAGAAGGCGGCAGAGCAGCAGCACAAGGACTACTTCGAAACCCTTGTGGACGTTGGTGAGCCTCCAAACCCTAAATCTTAAACCCTAAGCCGTGATCACTAAACCCTAAACCCTAATTTGGGGTTTTTTCTCGCCTGCGATGTTCGCGCAGCCATCGAAAAAGTGCAGCCCTTCGATGCAGCAAAAGCTACAAGTGAGTTTGGGCCTTACTGCTGCTTCGCTTGCTGCTGCGCATATTCACTTATCTAGGGTTTAGGGTTTAGGGTTTAGGGTTTGAGGTTTCTTTTGGTCCTGCGGGCCCTACGCGTCACTTAGTTTCCAGCGTGTTCAGCCAAAGCAGCAGCAGCTGCGTTTAGGGTTTAGGGTTTAGGGTTTAGGGTTTGCATGATCTGCAGCTGCACTGGAGCAGCTCATGAAGAGAGCCCGCTTGGGGGTTTCGAAGGAAGGCAAACGGCACCTCAAAACCCTAAAGATGATGCCCCAAACCCTAAACCCTAAACCCTGGAGAGAAGCGGCGCTGCAAACCCCCGGAGTGAAGGCGGAAAAGAAAATTAAAAAGTACCGTTCTGTGGCAGTTGCTGACTGAGGTAAAAGTAATTTATATATTTCCCATTATTTATTTAATTATTATTATTTGTTATTTATTGTTGTTTATTATTTATTATTTCTCTTTTATTCATCTTTTGTCGATTTGTTCGCCGCCGGCTTGGCTGGAAGGAGCCGCTGTAGGTTCGGCTGTACGTACACCCGAAATGCAAGTACTCACGAGGCTTTGTTAGGGGCGCGCATGCAAAGAAACTTGAAAAGAAATAATTAATAATTAATAATAATTAATAAATTAGAAATTAAATGTTTTTAGTTCCGTTTTTTTCAAATGAAATGAAGAAGAAAACAAGTCGAGCCGTCGCGCCGCTGCGGTGTCTAGACACCCGCTCCAGGTGTATGCGCAGGTCTTCCTGCGGCTCTTCGAAAGGGAAATCGACTCAAAAAAGAAAAATAAGAATTTAAAAACATTTTATTTTCAAATAGTAATGCATTTGCGTTGCAAAAAAGGAACTTAATTGCATTCATTTGCTGCGGCCCAAGAGGCCAGTGCCTCTTCGGGTTCAGGTGTATGTACACCGCAAACCCTCGGCAACCAAAAACGAGGGTTTAGGGTTTAGGGTTTTGAGTCTGTTGAGGCGGAGGAATGCAAAGCAGCTGTTGAGTTGTTATTCTGAATTATTCTTATTTGAGAAATAAAACAAAAAATTAAATTTAAAAATGCAAAAGTGCTGCTAAAAAGGTGCAAAATAAATGCCAGTTAGATTCTTAAAAATGCAAAATACACTTTTGAATAGTTGCGAAATAAACCACCAAAAGATTCCAAAAACCTTCTGAATAAACTTTTAAAAAGATCCGGAAAAGACTCTATAAATAAACTTTTAAAAAAAACTTTTTAGAATCTTTTCAATATTCCAAAAAGGTTGTGAAAAGATTCCAATTAAGCTCTTAAACAACCTTTAAAAGACTACAAATAAACTTCAAAAAAGATTCCAAAAACACTTTCAATAAACTTTAAAAAGACTTTAAATACACTTTCAAAAAGATTTTAAAAACACTTTTAATAAACTTTAAAAATGATTCTGAAAAGTTGAAAGCGCTTTGAGGTGTACGTACACCGCAGTGGGCCCACAGCCCAAAACTAAATTAAAAGTTAATTTTAAAAAATGCATTTTTAATTTTTTAAAATAAAAAATGCATTTTTATTTTTTAAAATAAAAAATGCATTTTTTATTTTTTAAAATAAAACTTCACAAATTCATTTGCTGCTCATCTTCGCGGGCAACTCCACGCGAAGCCAAACCAATGCATGCAGTTAACAGCAGCAGCAGCAGCAGCAGCAGCTGCTGCTGCTGCTGCTGCGCTGCTGCTGCTGCGCTGCTTGTGCTACGCCGCTGCTGCTGCTGCGCTGCTTGCGCTACGCTGCTGCTGCTGCCGCTGCTGCGCTGCTTGTGCTACGCTGCAGCAGCTGCTGCTGCTCCGCTGCTGCTGCTGCGCTGCTGCTGCTGCTGCTGCTGCTGCTATCTGCATGCATTTGCGAGGCGCCGAAGTGTAGTGTGTGTTGGGGTGTACATACACCTCAAAACAGCTCCTTTGGCGTTAATTGCGGATTTACAAAAAACACTTTTTGCTTTTTGCTGCTGCTGCTGCTGCGCTGCTGCTGCTGCTGTTGCTGTTGCTGCGGCCGTCGTGCTCCTGCTGCAGCGGCTTCTGTCGTGCTGCTGCTGCAGTTGCTGCTGGTGCGCTGCTGCTGCAGTTGCTGCGCTGCTGCTGCAGTTGCTGCGCTGCTGCTGCAGTTGCTGCCGCTGCTGCTGCGGCGCCGCTGCTGCCTTGATGCTGCTGCTTTTGCTGCTGCTGCTGCTGCTGCTGCTGCTGCTTCAGAGAAATGCCTTCACCAACTGCTGCGGTTTATGTACACCTTCCTCTAAACGAGGGGCCCCTCCAGGGGCCCCTCCAGGGGCCCCTGGGGGGGCCCCGGGGGCCCCCCGGGGGGCCCCCGGGGGGCCCCCAGGGGGCCCCCTCGAGGGTTTAGAATTAAAATGATTTAAAGAAAAAGAGCAGCAGCAGTTTTGTGGGTTGTGGGGCGAAGCTGAGGTGTACAGACAGCTCAGGGGGACAGAAAGGTGTTTGTTTTCGGGTTTGGTGGCTTCTTCTTTTGCCCCAAACCCTAAACCCTAAACCCTAAACCCTAAACCCTAGGTCCACTGAGCAGCCTTTGGAGGGTTCGGGGTTTAGCAGCGCCGCTTAGGGTTTATTAGAGTTAAAAGGGTTTACGGCTCAGGTGAGGGACTTTAGCTTTAGTCAGAGGGTTTAGGGTTTAGGGTTTAGGGTTTAGGGTTTAGGGTTTGCGTACAAGTCGACGGAGCGTTTTCTTTTCGATTTACTGCTGCGTCGACTTGGTCCCGAATGCGCACAAGCTGCTGCATTATCTGCTGCTGCTGTTGCTGCTGCTGTTGCTGCTGCTGCTGCTGTCTTTGCTGCTGCTGCTGTTGTTGCTGCTGCTGCTGTTGCTGCTGCTGTTGTTGCGGTTGTGGCTGCAGCTTTCACTGCTGCTGCTGCTGTGGCTCTGCTGCAGCAGCCGGGAAGCCCCGGCAGGCTGCGTTCAGCCTCTAGGGTTTAGGGTTTAGGGTTTAGGGTTTAGGGTTTTGGCCTCCCCAGGGTGTATAGAGGAGTAACCAGAGGCATTTCTCCGTATGCCTTTATTAAACTTTCTCCAAGAAGACAGTCGTAAGGGTTTAGGGTTTAGGGTTTAGGGTTTAGCGCCTAGGGTTTAGCGCCTAGGGTTTAGGGTTTAGGGTTTGCGGCGTCGAGACGGCGCACTATGGACTGTGCGAAGTCGCAGCAGCTTTTGTCTTTGCAAAAAAAACCAAAAAGATTAATTTAGTAAACCCTAAACCCTAAACCCTAAACCCTAAACCCTGCACACGGGAAACTGCGCATGCACTTTGGGGCTTTTGGCCGAGCCCAGCAAGAACTTTGATTTTGCCTCTAAACCCTAAACCCTGAACCCTAAACCCTAAACCCTAAACCCTAATCCGCAACCAACAAACCCTGAATTTCAGGAGTGTCGCTCTGTTTTTTGCTTCTCTCGGATTTGGTTGCTTTCAGACCCCAAGCCCTAAACCCTAAACCCTAAACCCTAAACCCTAAACCCTAAACCCTCGTTATGAGTTTTTACAAATCCCTCACAAGTTTTTTGTATTCGGTGCGTTGGTCTTGCTTGAACTGTACACCTCAAGTCTTGGCCCCTAAACCCTAAACCCTAAACCCTAAACCCTAAACCCTAAACCCTAACGAGTAAACCCTAGGGCCGCGTCGAGAGGCTCAAGGCCACCTTGCGAAAATGAGTAAAGAGGTGAGCCCCCCAGCTGCGCGTGAGCAAAACCCTAAACCCTAAACCCTAAACCCTAAACCCTAAACCCTCAGGCGTAGCCCCGGAAGAGGAGGGTCCCCAGGAAGCGTGCGTTCCCCTGTCTCGCCGCGGCGAGGGTTTAGGGTTTAGGGTTTAGGGTTTAGGGTTTGTGCGGCGCAGGAAGAAGAGGCCTCTTCCTCTTCTTCTGCTGCAGAAGACAGCAGCGGCAGCAGCAGCTCGGACTCCGAGTCGGGCGAGCAGCAGCAGCAGCAGCAGCAGCAGCAGCAGCAGCAGCAAAGAGAGAAAAAGAGTAAAAGCAAAAGCAAAAGAGCAGCAGAAAAAACAAAAAGCAAACGGCAGCAAGCGAGAGAAAGAGCAGCAAAACGCAGAAGGGGAGTCAGCGCTTTCCTCGATGTCGAGGCGCAGGTGAGGGTTTAGGGTTTAGGGTTTAGGGTTTAGGGTTTAGGGTTTAGGGTTTGGGGTGAGGCGCAGCAGGGCTTTGGGCGGCCTCGGGAGTGTTTTCGTTAGGGTTTAGGGTTTGCGCTGCGTCGACGGCGGTCTGCGCGGCCGGGCCCCCTAGGGTTTAGGGTTTAGGGTTTAGGGTTTAGGGTTTAGGGTTTAGGGTTTAGGGTTTGGCGCTAGGTTGGAGATGAAGAAGAAGAAGAAGAACTCGACGAATTCATAGACCCTAGCGAAGCCCGCGAGGCTTCGCGGTTAGCAGCAAAAGCAGCAGAAGCGCGGCGGCTGTCGCAGCAGCAGCAGCAGCAGCAGCAGCAGCAGCAGCAGCAGCAGCAGCAGTGGGGCCGCCGCGGCGGCTCCGCCCATCTCGTTTCTGCTATTGACTCTCTCACGAGAAGATATCAAGACCAATCTTTTGAAGAAGGAGAAGAAGACGAAGATGACTTCGACGACGCAGAGGCCCTCGACTGTGAGGGTTTAGGGTTTAGGGTTTAGGGTTTAGGGTTTAGGGTTGGGGGGCGGGGGGACACGGCAGGCAGGCAGCGACGCGGCAACGCTGCAGACTCGCGGGGAGGAGTTGGCACAGAGGGCTTAGGGTTTAGGGTTTTAGGGCTAGGGTTTAGGGTTTAGGGTTTAGGGTTTAGGGTTTAGGGTTTAGGGTTTAGGGTTTTCCGCAGATGACGAATCCGCTGAGGCCAACATCCTGCCGGACATGCGGGACCCCAAGTTGTGGATGGTTCGTTTGAATAAGGTAAACCCTAAACCCTAAACCCTAAACCCCACTTTCCTGACTTCGTGATGCGTGCAAACGAGGGTTTTAGAGCGAGCGCCGAGGGTTTATCGTCTAGGGTTTAGGGTTTAGGGTTTAGGGTTTAGGGTTTAGGGTTTGGGGTTTATTGCCTGCTGCGCGGGCTGGCGCGGAGGGGACCTGGGCTGGCCCTCTTGAAGGCCCCAGGGCTTCCAGCACAGGGTCTAGGGTTTAGGGTTTAGGGTTTAGGGTTTAGGGTTTAGGGTTTAGGGTTTAGGGTTTGGCGCAGAGCGGGACGGAGCGGCAAGAAGTAATTGCCATTTTAAATAAATGTTTTCTTCACGCCAAGCAAGGAGTGGATTTGCAAATTTATTCTGTCTTCGCCTCCGATGACACCAAAGGTAACTCTAAACCCTAAACCCTAAACCCTAAACCCTAAACCCTCGAACAGGTGGTTTGAGAATTTAGAACACACAGAAAACGCAGCACCAAAGCAGCAGCAGCAGCAGCAGCAGCTAAACCCCAGCTGCTGCAGAACGCTTATGAGGGTTTAGGCTTTTCTAGGGTTTTGCAGTGCTCACTGGGGCTTTCATAGGGTTTAGGGTTTAGGGTTTAGGGTTTACAATTTAGACCATATACCTACGCCTATGGGATACGCTTCAGAGTTTAGTTCTTCGGGTTTGATATTTAAGGGTTTAGGGTTTAGGGTTTAGGGTTTAGGGTTTAGGGTTTGAACAGACTACCTCTACGTGGAGGCCGAGAGCCAGTTCGCAGTCAAAGAAGCTCTTCGAGGGTTTAGGAATTAGGGTGGGGTTGGGTTGGGAGGGCGGTGGGGCTAGGCTTAGGGTTTAGGGTTTAGGGTTTAGGGTTTAGGGTTTAGGGTTTAGGGTTT
>NW_013655281.1:0-1367 GCF_000499385.1 Eimeria necatrix
AACTCAATGGGCAGACAGTTGCTTCTAATGACTGCCGTATACTTCACACAGAAATGCTCCTGGAGTCTGTGCTTAAGGAATAGAGTTGCGAGTCGTTTCAGATTGGATGCATACACGCGCGCAGTGACCTCAATGCATGTTCGCCGAAAAGGATACCGAAACGTAAACACAATTTTCGGATTTTGGGGCAAAGCGCACCGTAGCAGCAGATTCATTAAAACTCGAAAACCATGAACCCGTATGCTCAGAGCAGTTCTGTCTGTTCTGCAGCATGCCGCAACAGCAATGCACATCTACACATGTCTGTAAAAATTTGCAACAATCTTTCGCATGCGGCAACTTTTTCGAGTAATCTTTGCTCAGTGGAGGACGCGCATGCAAGTAATGAACTTGCGGGCTAGAACAAAAGTTCAAGACACTGCATTTCGTATAATTTATGGAAAATATTTTTGTTGTTGACGGGACATTCCTCGCTTTTTTGTTGCATCGCTATGACAAAGAGTAAAGTAAGGGAGCACTTCATTTTGCACGCTCGCTGCAAGTGCAAATAATTGCCCACTCGTCACAGAAGTTGGGGAACTTATTTTTAAAGTGTCTGTTTCTTAACGGTAAAATTTCTGTGCTCCTCCTTCCACTTTTTCCGGCTGCTGTAAGACTGTGTGTTGCACTCGTTTCCTGACGATAGCAAATAGCCACCAGTCATACTGCGTAGTCTCTAGAGCGCTAGATCTTGATAGACGAGAACGTGCAACCATTATTATTGGTCCCGTAAAGGTGTGGACGAAAATGATTTAACGCCACCAACGGGCGGCAGGAGTTCCAGCTGCTCCGCTGCTTGCGTTCTTTTCACAAAGTGCTCAGAATTGCGCTGGAGATATTTATCTGATTACCTTGAACCGAACTGTGAAATATCCTCTAGTTCATTAGCAATGTGCTGTGTATACGTCACAAATAAAAGCTGGACTACAGCGACAACTGCATGTGTGGCACCAAAGGCGAACGGGCCGCCACGGGATTTCCTTGAGCTTGCAGGTTAGTTTTCAAAAGTCTTTGTGGTTCTGCGTATACTGCTCACTCTACCAATACATCGCGTACATCTTCTTGGCACTTCTGACTTTACTTTAGGGAGTGAGCATCCCAATCGCTGCTCAGCAGCAAGGCCAATATACCGATTAAGAGTGCGCTTTTTGCAGCGCAGTCTGTCACAGCGCATTGGTGTTACCGGTTTCAAAAGTAGTTTGTCTATGCACCTTTCCATTTTTGGTGCGTGATTGAGTTGCATTGTACGAAGATGTTTGCTTCTCTGAAAAAGGGATGACTCTGCAACGAAGATAGTATGCTTGGCAGCATGATGCTCTACCACAAGG
>NW_013655281.1:1467-2136 GCF_000499385.1 Eimeria necatrix
TAGGGAAATGGAAAACAACATCTGTTCAGTGTAGGGGGCAAACGCGAAGTACACTGATTGAGCATGGTGAATTCCACAGTTACAAAGAGTGTCTGCCTCAAAATCTGCTCAAATACTGAAAAATATTGAAGATGCTGCTTTGGTACAGAGAGGAAGAATCACGCAGGGAGAGTGCTCGTCAGTGAACGATGTTCTTAGCAACATCGCAAGCTGCCGCGAAGAACATCGATGAGCTTGTTGTTTCTCTGAATCTAGGCTTGTTCTTGATAAAGATAGTACGCGAAATTTGAAGCTTCATCTTGATCATGAGGTTAAATTCAACAGCCAGCGTTGTGTTTTGTGCAGGTTTGGCCACCCAAATAACACTCTGTTGTTTTGGAGGATCGGCTGGGAGTACAAAAGTGTGCGTCGTACCCGAGTCTTTACGGCGTTTTATTCACTGTCAGAACTTTGGAATGATCATTCAGCGTTTCTGAAATAGAGTCATTTCCGAAGGACAGCTCACGCTTGCTGCCGGAACTGAAAGGCGTTGGGTATTTACCGGTCGCATTGGTTGGCCGTTAGTTTGTAGGTCTAGCTCCAGCATGTTGCGCAAATCAGGCGCACACAGAAGCCATATCTGCACAACGTAGCCAGCTTCAAGCGAAATATTCGGTTCAGCATTGCGTC
>NW_013655282.1:0-1242 GCF_000499385.1 Eimeria necatrix
GACAGGCATTATTGTTGCTGCTCTAGCCTCAGCGTTCATCGTGTTGATATGTTTTCAGAAGACGGAGGCAGCGTCAACGGGATCAGCACTGCCAATAAATCTAAATGGCGGAAAGGACACTGAGAAGCTGCCTAGATGCCCTGTAGGCCGATCTTGTTGTTAAGCATTTGCAGAGTTACCGAGGAACTAATTGTCATAGCTGGAGATGCGTCTGGCTCCAGTAAACACAGGGACGTGTACATTTCGCTGACGCTAGGGTTGTGAGTGCAGGGGGAGTTCGACTTGCAGAAAAATCCTGTCCCCACACCTGGACGACGATGAGCCTCCCTAGTAATGGCTCATTCATGTTAGGACGACTTTTCCAGGGGCATTTCAATAACTCAAAGAGTTTTCAAGAAACACTATATAGGTGAGAAATGATCAAGCAGGCATGGTGGGTAAAGGGTAAAAACGCATATCCATTCGTGCAAGCACCAAGTGGTAAAGCAGTACACGGATATGTTTGCATACTGTTCCTTCGTTTTAACTATAAATGGCTATCCTGCATATCTCACATTTCTTCCACTGCCGTGCGCATGAGCCACAAAAGTCTTCAGACCACGAGGCACGAGCTACAACTACAGAAAGGGCCGCAGAATACCAATTTAAGGGTGAATGTGGGGTTAGCGTGCTTAAACGCAAAAACTGAGGATTATTATGTATCCGCACCCACTTGAAGTTAGTGTATCGAGTTGGTATACAGATCATAGACACTAGCCTCCAGATGAAAATTTCCATCGCCACAGTCATACACTGTAAACGTACACGACAGATCAGGTTACAAGGTAACGCAATAAATTAGGGTGCAAGAAAACACAGTAATCCTCTTTGACTGGGCTGCTTGTTTTGAACGTCTCGCTAGACACAGCTTAGCCCACATCGTATTTTTCAGGGCTCTGCAAAAGGCTTGAATGCATTACAAAAGCCACCAGTAATGCTGAAGCCAGTGAAAACTTGCGTAGACCTTTATATAATCAAGCGGAGCAAGTGCACTCACAAAATGCCACGAACACGAATTGAGCAACGTTAGCTGAGCCTGCCATGGAAGAAAGCTAGGAACGTAGCTCTAAGAGACTGATGAAGAGCCTATCCTGCTGCACATGCTTATTTCTTTCGAGGTCCTTCCTGCCGCAAGACCATTAATCAATTCACGTCGACGATTTCCTTCAGGAGGCGACCCGGTTAAACGCCAGCTTATTCTAA
>NW_013655282.1:1342-2338 GCF_000499385.1 Eimeria necatrix
GTTTCAAGAAAACAAACAAGTTGATCAGATACTAAACACGTTGATCGGGCACATCGATAACCACTGAAGCGGTAAATTTTCTCAGTCAAGTACTATACCTGCTGCTTGCCGCCAAATATTCTAATGACACACTCACCGAAGGTAGAGCAAAATAAGAACCGGGGCAGATTGCTTGTCTCTTGTAGGCTAGCATGCACATGTGACGTAATAGTAGTATATTGCTCCTTGTTTCTTCTCGTCAAATCCAGAGGATGCATAATGCAAGCCTCTGCGACGTAGCTAGAAATCCAAGCAAACTAAAGTCGCAAGATTTCAAGTACAAGATTTTGAGTTTACCGCTTAAACGTACTGGAATTTGGTGCAGTGCACCAGTAAGATCCAATGCTGTGATTCTGGAGATTCGCAGCAAGGCACAAATTGTTGTCAATATCCGGCACAAGGAGACGCATTTGGTTGCATGAATATTTCGCATTCCTCAAGCAAGCGGTACACCGAACCACGGTGCAATTCAGAGTCAGCTTCCGCATTACAGTGCTAGCTCAAGGGAAGTAACCACAGAAAAGCCGCGATTCACGCAACTGGGCTACCGCTGTTTATAGCTTTGAACACTACAACTAATTCGGCATTACTCCGTTGTGGCGTAGGAATATTGCTAGGTACCAAAAGTAATGCAGCATGACCGAGTGCGTTAAAAGCGCTAGGATGGCTAGACTCATCCTGAAGGCGCGCCCCTTTGTGAAGTGCTATGGCACTAAGCCAACCCGACACGCAAGGCGAGTCAACAGTGCATCGTTAAGAGTAAATCAACAAGTGCGAAGTCTGTCTTGACAGCAAACGTCGGCAAACTCATTCCGTAAGGAATTGGCTCATGCGTCAGTGTTTCAAGTGCCCAAACTAGCATCGTGTACAATATCTCTAGGGGCTTGTTACCAACCTGGTATCGACGGAAATACGAAAGGTGTTCTGTAGCTACACAAAATTAGCCTTCAGGTAAAA
>NW_013655283.1:0-17500 GCF_000499385.1 Eimeria necatrix
TCGTTTAGACGTGAAGTCTTCCCAGGCCTTTCCAGATCCAGATGCACCCGAAGCAGCAGCAGCAGCAGCAGCAGCAGCAGCAGCAGCAGCAGCAGCAGCAGCAGAAGGGGATTTGCTGATGCATAAAGGGAAGCCAATTGCTGCTATGGGCGATGATGAGCTGAGGGCTTCTGCTGCTGCTCTTGTGGCTCAGAAGGCAGCAGCAGAAGAAGCAGGACTTGACCAGCAAAGTAAACCCTAAACCCTAAACCCTAAACCCTAAACCCTAGGCTCCAACTCCTGAACTTTACTTGCGCCCAGTCGAACGATTCCCTTCAATAAGAGCTCCTTAGAGAGGATCTACAGCTAGGGTTTAGGGTTTACGAATCAGCTTTTAAGGCTTAGGGTTTAGGGTTTAGGGTTTAGGGTTTAGGGTTTAGGGTTTAGGGTTTAGGGTTTGAGTGCAGTGTTGGAGGGTGACCTGCTGTTCTCTGGGGGCCCCTCGGGGGCCCCCAAAAGCCGTCAAGAAATTTTGAGGGAAATAATAACAAAAAGCAAAGATGCCAAAGCCCAGGTAAACCCTAAACCCTAAACCCTAAACCCTAAACCCTAAACCCTAACTCCTACGCCCTGAGGGCTGGGGCTGCTGCGTTGCAGCTGGAAGCGTGCTTCGTAGCGGCGTGGGGTTTATGGATTGGGGTTTAGGGTTTAGGGTTTAGGGTTTAGGGTTTAGGGTTTAGGGTTTGGGTGGCGGCTGCAGCACGCGAGGGAAGTGGAGGAGCAGCAGCAGCTGCTGCAGCAGCTCGAATTGCAATTTGCTGCTGTCCGCGAAGACTTGCCTTTTGTGGCGCCCAAGCAGAAAGAGCCGTGAGGGTTTAGGGTTTAGGGTTTAGGGTTTAGGGTTTAGGGTTTGGAACCCAGGGCGTGGGCTGAACTGCCGAGGGAGAGGCAGCAGAAGCCAGGTCTGGAGGGTTTAGGGTTTAGGGTTTAGGGTTTAGGGTTTGCGTTACTTTAGGAGCCTTGGAGAACTGCTGGCCAAATATGCGAAGGGAGAAGAGCAGCAAGATGGCAAGCAGCAGCAGAAGCAGCAGCAGCAGCAGCAGCAGCAGCAGAAGCAGCAAAAGAAAGAGCCGTCACTACTTGCCTTTCTCAGCAGCAGCAGCAGCAGCAGCAGCAACAGCAGCAGCGTCGGTGAGGGCCCGTTGCTGCTGGACTCAAGCGAGAAGAGCAGCAGCGAGGGCGCAGCAGCAGCAGCAGCAGGAAAGGGTTCTGGCGCTGCAGCAGCAGCAGCAGCTGCTGCTGCTGCTTCTGGCGAGGGCCTGATGCCTGCAGCAGCAGCAGCAGCAGCAGCAGCTTATGACCGCGCAGCAGCTTTGCTGCGCTTTGAGCCTCGTGTTGCAGCAGGAGAAAAGCTGCTGACAGAAGAAGAGCTGCAGCAGCGAGCCAAGAAGAAGCTGCTGCAGCAGCAAAAGAAGCAGCAGCAGCTGCTGCAGCAGGAGCAGCAGCAAGGTACCCTAGGGTTTAGGGCTTAGGCTCGAGGGTTTTGGGTTTAGGTTTAGGGTTTTGGCCTTGGCTCTGGCTGGGGTTTAGGGTTTAGGGTTTAGGGTTTAGGGTTTGTTGCTGCAGAGGAAGAGGAACTGAGGAAAGAAGAAGAAAGCTTTTGGAACGGAGCAGCAGATGCTGAGGCTTCAGGCAGCAGCAGCAGCAGCAGCAGCAGCAGCAGCAGCGATGGCAGCAGCAGCGACGGCAGCAGCAGCGATGGCAGCAGCAGCGACGGCAGCAGCAGCGACGGCAGCAGCAGCGACGGCAGCAGCAGCGAAGAAGAAGACGAGGAGCTGCAGCAGCTGCTGCAGCAAGATGAAGATGATGAGGTATCTGACACTGCAGCAGCAGCAGCAGCAGCAGCAGCAGCAGCAGAAGAGAGAGCAGCAGCAGCAGCAGCAGCAGCAGCAGAAGAGGCAGCAGCAGAAGAAGCAGAAGAAACAGAAGCAGAAAGTGAAGACAAAGATGGCGAGCCAGCAGCAGCAGCAGCAGAGCCCGCAGCAGCAGCAGCAGCAACAGCAGCAGCAGCAGCCACAGCAGCAGCAGCAGGAAAGGCCGAGGTGGACTCAGACAGCGGCACCAGCGCAGCCCCAACCGCAGCAGCAGCAGCAGCAGCAGCAGCAGCAGCTGCTGCTGCTGCTGCTGCTGCTGCTGACAGCGAAGATGAGGAACTTACGGAAGAGCAGCAGCAGCAGCAGCAGCTGCTGCTGAACGAACCCCACGAGCTGCTGCTGCCTTACAAACCCTTGCTGCCGAAAGCAGCTGTCGATACACCTGAGATCTTCGCCCCCTGGAAACCCTCGTCGCAGGCCAAGCTGCTGCACCGGTAAACCCTAAACCCTAAACCCTAAACCCTAAACCCTAAACCCTAGGCTGCAGCTGCGAGGCTTGCCTGGGGTGGCTTTCTTGGCGTGTGCCGGCTGGACTTCAGCGCAAACCCTAAACCCTAAACCCTAAACCCTAGTTGTTTTGCATGCAGCTATTTCATTCTTTACTTCCCAAGTGACCCCCAGACCTTAAACCCTAAACCCTAAACCCTAAACCCTAATTGTTTGGCCCCAAATGACCGTATATATATGGGCCTAAACCCTAAACCCCAAACCCTAATTTTTGCGTGCGGCTGGTTAATTCTTTACCCCCAAGTAACCCTGTATGGGCCTAAACCCCAAACCCTAAACCCTAAACCCTAAACCCTAAACCCTAATTTGTGCGTGCAGCTATTTAATTATTTACCCCCCAAGTGACCCAAAATGGGCCCCACAGATGCAGCAGCTAACGGAGGGGCTGCTGCTGCACCTCGTGCTGCAGTCGCGCAGCAACTTTACCCAGGGTGGCGGTAAACCCTAAACCCTAAACCCTAAACCCTAAACCCTAAACCCTGAAAGCTGTGCCGCGAGATGGGGTATGAGGCGGAGGCCGCACACTGGGCTCCAAGCTCAAACCCTAAACCCTAAACCCTAAACCCTAAACCCTAAACACCAATTTGGTCTTCTGTTTGCAGGTACCCCGTTCTTTGAGCTGTGGCAGCAGCTGCATCCTCCGCTGCTGCTGCTGCTGCAGCACTCGGCAGCAGCAGCAGCAGCAGCAGCATTTTTCAAGCCCTTGCTGCTGCAAATGGCTGCCCGTGTTGCTCCCGGGGACGAGGAAGTGCAGCAGCACCTTAGAACTCACATTGCTGCTGCTGCAGCAGCAAAAGGAGCAGCAGCAAAAGCAGCAAAAGCAGCAGAGAAGGCTGAAGGAACAGATGAGCTGCTGCAGCTGCTGCAGCCGCAGCTGCCGCAGCAGCTGCAGCAGCAGCAAACGGAAGCCACCACAAACAGGTGCATCCTGACTGCTACAGATGTTGCTGTGCTGCAGCTGCTGTTCTGCTGCTACCCACTGCAGCAGCAGCGGCAGCAGCGGCTGCTGCAGCTGGGATTTGTTGTGCTCGAAGCAGCAGCAGCAGCAGCAGCAGCAGCGCAGCACGCTGACGTCGTTCCCGTTTGCCCACCTCGCCTGCGTTTGCTGCTGCGGCGCAATGAGCTGCAGCAGCAGCAAATCCGCGCGCAGCTGCAGCAGCAGCAGCAGCAGCAGCAGCTGGAGCAGGAGCTGCTGCAGCTGCAGCAGAAGCAGCAGCAGCTGCTCAAACAGCTGACAATCCCGCGACTGCCACTGACACGCAGCGGCATTGCAGCAGCAGCAGCAGCAGCAGCAGCAGACTCGCTGCTGCAGCAGGAATCCGCCCCCATCAGCAGCAGCAAAGAAACATTTGCTGCTCTGCCCCCTACCCTTCCACCTGCTGCTGCTCCTCTTGCTGCTCAGCTGCTGCTGCTGCAGCGCCAGGCTACTGCAGCAGCAGCACAAGAAGGTTGCTTCTTCCCATCAGCCTTCAGCCTTGCTGCTGCGCTGCTGCACACAGCAGCAGCGCAGCTGCTGCTGCTGTCCAGGCAGCAGCAGCAGCAGCAGCAGCCCCAAGAACAGCAGCAGCAAGAACAGCAGCAGCAAGAAGAAGAAGAGCTGCAGCCAGATCTCGAGGACGCTGTTCTGCACATTCTGCAGCAGCAGCAGCAGCAGCAGCAGCAGCAGCAGCAGCAGCAACAGCAGTGGGAAGGCTGGGCAGATTTCGGCTGTTCCGTAGCTGCAACGGCTCTGGCGATGTTGCAAACCCTCGTAAACCCTAAACCCTAAACCCTAAACCCTAACAGTAAACTCAGAGCCCGTTAGCTAAATAAACCTGCATGCGCCTGCGGGAGTCGCTGTTCTAGGGTTTAGGGTTTAGGGTTTTGGGGTTGGTGCTTCTGCTGCAGCGCTCACAAACCCTAGCAGTGTACGTGCCGGTGATGCAGCAGCTGCTGCCAGCCCTCCCGCTGCTGCAGGGTTTGCTGCTGCAAGCTGCTGCTGCTGCTGCTGCACCAGCAGCAGGTGCAGCGGCTTCAGCAGCAGCAGCAGCTGCAGCAGCAGCAGCAGCAGCAGACGAAGAAGAAGACGAGGAGTCTGCGGAAGGCTCTTCATCCTCTGCAGCAGCAGCTAAAGCAGCAGCAGCAGCAGCAGCAGCAGCAGCAGGGGGCAGGGCTTGCTGCTGCTTCCTGCTGCAGCTGCGGCGGCTGTGGCGCTGCGCCTTTGAAGCAGCAAGCAGCAGCTTGTGTCCCCTCAGCATTCAGCAGGGCAACAAGAAGGTAAACCCTAAACCCTAAACCCTAAAACCCCACAAAGAAGCAAACCCTCGAGCCCAGCAGCCCTGTGGAGGCTCGGGATTAGGGTTTAGGGTTTAGGGTTTCTCTAGGGCGTAGGGTTTGGGGCTCCGCCCGAGCTCTGCAGAGGGCTTAGGGTTTAGGGTTTAGGGTTTAGGGTTTAGGGTTTAGGGTTTGTGTCTCAGGCGGGGCTGCAGCTGCTAACTCCGCGGTACTATGACCCCAAGAGCCTCGGGGGTTTGCGCAGCAGCAGCAGCAGCAGCAGCAACTTGCTGCAGCGGGAGCTGCTGCAGCAGCACCGGGAGAAGCGGCTGTACAAGCAGCAGCGGCGCAACGCAGCAGCAGCAGTGCGCGCGTCAGCTGCTGCTGCTGCTGCTGCTGCTGCAGCAACAGCAGCAGCAAGAAAGGCAGCAATTAACGCCACCACAAACCGCTTCCTCAGGATACTTGAACAAGACACGGTCGAGTACAAAAAGATGAAAACCATTGGTAAACCCTAAACCCTAAACCCTAAACCCTAAACCCTAGAAGCAACGCTGTGTCTCAAACCCTAAACGCTAAACCCTAATCTTTTGCTGCTGCTAAGCTGAGCCCTTGACGGTGCTTCCCGTTTTCACCGCAGCCGAAATCAGCTCGCGTGTAGGGTTTAGGGTTTGTGTTCTAGGGTTTAGGGTTTAGGGTTTAGGGTTTAGGGTTTGGGAGTGCAGGAGGCGGCATGGACACTTCGCTGCAGAAGTACAGACCCTCTAAAGAGAAGAAGAAAAGAAGACTGGCGGGAAACAAAACAGATTCCTAAACCCTAAACCCTAAACCCTAAACCCTAAACCCTTGGCCCTCGCCGCAGCACGGGCCAGAACTGCAGCGGCATAGCAGCAGCACCAGCTGCTGCTGCTGCTGCGGGCCTGCTGCTGCTGCAGCAGCAACTTCTATATGCACAATGCGCCCAATTGGCTCCTCGTCTAGGGTTTAGGGTTTAGGGTTTAGGGTTTAGATTTCTTTGGTCTCATGCAACGCCGCTTGCGGCAGATGCTTCATAGCTCGCAGTATGATGCTGCTGATTTGCTGCTGCTGCTGCTGCTGCTGCTGCTGCTGCTGCTGCTGCAGCTCATGCTTATAGTGGTTCGAGCCATAGACACCTGAAAAGAGATTTAGCAGCGGCTGCAGCAGCGCGTTGCGCAGCGCAGCACGACGGGCCTCTTGCTTCCGCTGCTGCTGCTGCTGCTGCTGCTGCTGCTGCTGCTGCTGTTGCTGCTGCTGCTGTTGCTGCTGCTGCAGCAGCAGCATCTGGTGGTCCGCATATTCCATGTACGCCATGAGGGCTTCATAGCGGCTCGTCGCAACGGTGCTGCTGCTGCTGCTGCAATTGCTGCTGCTATTGCTGCACTTGCTGCTGCTGCTGCTGCTGCTGCAATTGCTGCTGCCATTGCTGCACTTGCTGCTGCTGCTGCTGCTGCTGCTGCTGCTGCTGCTGCTGACGGGGTGGGCAGCAATAAACGCATCCGCCCGCCTCAGCCAAAGCCATGGGTTGTTCTTGAGGCTTCTCCCAATCATTACTCCGGAGATGCTGCTGCTGCTGCTGCTGCTGCTGCTGCTGCTGCTGCTGCTGTAGCGCTGCAGCAGCCGCGAGGCTTCTTCAGGGTCTTGAATGCCGCCATTTAAGGTGAAGAAAATGCGCCGGTTGGTTTGCTGCTGCGCTGCAGCAGCAGCAGCAGCTGCTGCTGCTGCTGCTCTGTCATAATCTAGGGGAGGGGCTTTGCTGCTGCTGCTGCTGCAGGAGACCCCCAGCAGTCCCTCTCTTGCATGAAGAATAAAATGCCTAGGTGCTGCAGCAGCAGCAGCAGCTGCTGCTGCTGCCTCCGGCTCTGCTGCAGCAGCTGCTGCAGCAGCAGCTGCTGCTGCTGCGTTGCACTGCAGCAGGAAGCTTTCCACGCTGGCCTCCTCGCCTGCAATGCCCAGACGGCACTTCACGGATACCTCCACTTGCTGCTGCTGCTGCTGCTGCTGCTGCTGCTGCTGTGCTGCTGCTGCTGCTTGTATTGCTGCGCACATGGCAGCAACATTATGTGGCTGCCGCTGCAGCAGCAAACCGAAGCCTCCTGCTGCTGCTCTGCTGCTGGGGCAGCCGCAGTTGAGGTTGAAAAGCAGCAGCTGCTGTTGCTGCTGCTGCTGCAGTTTCTGCTGCTCGTCGGCTGCGATTGCAGCAGCAGCTGTTCCTGCTGCTGCTGCTGCAGTAGCATCAGCAGCAGCAAGCTGCAGCACCGTTCCGCTGTCTGCTGCAGCAGCTCTGATCTCCTCTACTGCGTGACTGGGCAGCAGCAGCAGCAGCTGCTGCAGCAGCTGCTGCCTTTGTTGCGAGTGCGCGGGCTGCTGCTGCTGCTGCTGGAGCTGCTGCAGCAGCAGCAGCAACTCCCGGTGCTGCTGCTGCACTAGCAGCAGCATTTCTGTGTACAGCAGCAAATCTGCTGACAGCAGCCGCAGCAAATAACGAAAGTGGCGATTAGAATATCCAAAAAGAGGAGCAGCAGCAAGACTGCTCACGTCCCCAGGCACTTTGCTGCTGCTGCTGCTGCTGCTGCTGCTGCTGCTGCTGCTGTTGCTGCTGCTGCTGCCCCTGGCGCTGCCGCTGCTGCTGATGCAGCTTTTCGTGTCCAATCTACTGCTGTTGCTGCTGCTGCTGCTGCTGCTGCTGCTGCTGCTGTTTGCATGCCCGCAAAGCACACGCCGCGCGGGGCTGCTGCTCCACTTGCTGCTGCTGCTGCTGCTGCTGCTGCTGCTGCTCAAGGGTTTGCTGCAGCAGGGCATCAGGGGGCTAACGAAAGCAGCAGCACTTCCTTCCGTACATTTGCTGCCAGCTGCTGCTGCTGCTGCTGCCAAGTGCAGCAGCAGCAGCAGCAGCAGCATCTGCAGAGCTTGGACACATCCGTGACCAGCAGTCGGAACACCACTACTACATCTGCTGCTGCTGCTGCTGCTGCTGCTGCTGCTGCTGGCGCTGCTGCTGCTGCTGCTGCTGCCCTAGCATTGTTGTTGTTGTGGTTGGCTCATTTGCTGCCGCTAGCGCAGTCAGCTGCTGCTGGCCTTGCTGCTGGTTTGCTGCTGCTGCTGCTGCTGCTTCTGCGGCTTTGCTGCTGTCGCTGCTACGCTGCTGTTGCTGTTGTGCTGCTGCTGCTGCTGCTGCTTTTAAGCCGCTGTTGCTGCTGTCCAGCTGCTGCTGCTTTTCAACCCTTTGTCTGTCGACATTGCCTGCCGGCATTAATTACTTTGCAGCCTAAACCCTAAACCCTAAACCCTAAACCCTAAACCCTAAATTCTAAACCCTAGACCCTGGAACAGGGAGCTTTGTAAGCGCTCGCCCCATTTCGTGCGCATTGGAAAATAATTAGGGTTTAGGGTTTAGGGTTTAGGGTTTACGGCTTAGGGTTTGTAACTAAGGCTTACGGTTTTGGGCAGAGACACAGCGTTGCCCAGAGCTCAGAGTCCAGGGTCTAGGGTTTAGGGTTTAGGGTTTAGGGTTTAGCATATCCTTTTACAAACAGCTTGCTTCGTATGTGTGACTTTAAGCGTGGGTGTTTTTCCTAAATTTTAGAGCTTTTTAGGGTTTAGGGTTTAGGGTTTAGGGTTTAGCTCTAGGGTTTGAGTTGGCGGGGCCGGGAGCGACCGAACCGGTGAGCCACGGCAGCAAACCCTAAACCCTCGAATTAAATGGATGAGAAAATTCTGTTTGCCAGGCTTTAAACCCTAAACCCTAAACCCTAAACTCTAAACCCTAAACGATAAACCCTAAACCCCTTAAAAGCATGGGCTTGCCTGTGCTTTTCTGGGCCCACACCGCTGCGTTGTCAAGCAGTCAGCCTAAACCCTAAACCCCAAACCCTAAACCCTAAACCCTAAACCCTAAACCCTAAGCCGCACCGCTTCTTCATACTATCTCCCCGCATATTTTTCCCTTCTGTTTTTCTCCAGTACTGCAAACCCTAACCCCCAAACCCTAAACCCTAAACCCTAAACCCCAATGAGCCGGAGGTCTTGCTAGCCGTTGAGCCGCCATGGGGTTGAAGAAGGGCTCTGCTGCTGCTGCAGCAGCAGCAGCAGCAACACAGCAGCAGCAGCAGCAGCAGCAGCTGCAGCAGCAGGACATCTTGGGCTGCAGCCGTGCGGAAGGCTTACAAAGCAGCAGCGACACAATCGACTTGCGCAGCAGCAGCAGCAGCAGCAGCAGCAGCAACTGCTGCTGCAGCAGCAGCAGCAGGCTCTGGTGGTGCGCAGCAGCACTGGGGCTTCTTGCTGTTGCTGCTGGCTTTGCTGTTTGTGTAGCAGCAGCAGCACTGCAGCAGCTGCAGCAGCACTTTTCTCTTTGCGGCTCTCACTTTGCATGCGCAGAAAAAGGGGCTTTTGTTGCAGTTCTAGCCCCAGGAGCAGCAGTAAGAAACCCTAAACCCTAAACCCTAAACCCTAAACCCTAGTCGCCAAACCCCGAACCCCTCAAGGAGCAGCTGCAGCAGTCTCAGCTGCAGCCTCTCAAACCCTAAACCCTAAACCCTAAACCCTAAACCCTAAACCCTCAAGGAGCAGCTGCAGCAGTCTCAGCTGCAGCCTCTCAAACCCTAAACCCTAAACCCTAAACCCTAAACCCTGAAAGCGCCCTTCGACTTGGCAGGCGCTGACTGCGGGCTGCCCTTCAGGGCTTTGGGGTTTCTGCTCGAGTGCCTTCACCACTCACTGCCTAGGGTTTAGGGTTTAGGGTTTAGGGTTTAGGGTTTAGGGTTTAGGGTTTAGGGTTTGCGTGCAGGCGGGGAGCCTTTTTGGGGGTTTTGTGGCGGACACTGTGGGCCGCTGGCGTTCTCTTCTGTGGAGCTCTTTGGGGCTTTTGTTGGCCACAGCTCTTACAGTTTTGCCCAACAACTACTCCGTGAGGGTTTAGGGTTTAGGGTTTAGGGTTTAGGGTTTAGGGTTTAGGGTTTAGGGTTTGGGGTTTAGGGTCTTTGGGGCTCTTTCCGCGGCCATGCCGCAACGGCATTTCCGCATTTGCGCTTCTCAGAGTTCAGGGTTTCTCGCGTTTGGGGTTTGCGGGGTCAGGGTTTAGGGTTTAGGGTTTAGGGTTTAGGGTTTAGGGTTTAGGGTTTGTGCTGCAGCTGGTGCTGCTGGGCCGCGCGCTGCAAGGGGTGTTTATGGCGGTGGGGTTGGTCTCGAGTTTCACTTTTGCTGCTGAAGTGGCTCCCAAGGATTTGCGGGGGTGTTTTGTGGCGCTGCAGGAAGTGCTGCACTGCATAGGTCCCAAACCCTAAACCCTAAACCCTAAACCCTAAACCCTAAACCCTAAACCCGCGTTTGCGGGGGGCGGGGCAGGCTTTGACGGGCTGCGGCGCTGCAGCGCAGCGCAAGCAGGGCAGATGTAACACTGGGAGCATCTGCATTCACAGATTTAGGGTTTAGGGTTTAGGGTTTAGGGTTTAGGGTTTAGGGTTTAGGGTTTAGGGTTTGAGTTCAGGCTGCTTTCTGCCCTACTTTGTTGCCTGGGCTTTCCCGGAGTTGCAGTGGAGAGGACTTGTGGGCATTGCAGCATTATTTGTTTCGATGATGGTAAACCCTAAACCCTAAACCCTAAACCCTAAACCCTAAACCCTAGCTCTTGAACAAGCTCGCTAGCGAATGCCCGATTGCCAGCGACAGAGCAACTGCTGCAAAAGACGCATGCGAGGGTTTAGGGTTTAGGCCCTTGACTATATACTTAGGGTTTAGGGTTTAGGGTTTAGGGTTTAGGGTTTGTGGCTTCCGCCTCAGATACTTTGCATGCCCTTCCTGCCGGAAAGCCCTCGCTATTTGCTGCTGCGCCACAAAGCAGCAGCAGCAGAAAGGGCAATGGTGCGTTTGGGGTATTCGGAGCAGCAGCGGCAGCAGCTGCTGCAGAGTGTGCAGCAGCAGCAGCAGCAGCAGGAGCAGCAGCAGCAGCAGCAGCAGCAGGAGCAGCAGCAGCAGCAGCAGCAGCTGCAGCAGCAGGACACGGAGGACTTGGAGACGGAAGCAGCCTTTCCCCTGCCCCCTTCGGTGCCGGCCGCAGCCCCCTCTCCAGCAGCAGCAGCAGCAGCAGCAGCAGCAGCAGCAGCAGCAGCAGCAGCAGCAGCAGCAGCAGCAAAGCCGAAGAAGGCCCGCCCCGCGTGGCTGGCGCTGCTGCTTGCTGCAGCCCTCGGCTGCATGCACAGCCTGCTGGCAGCAAATAGTCTGATAGTTTTAACTTCTGATTTGCTGCTGATTTTTGGGGTTTGCGACAACAAAGGGCCCGCCGCTGCAGTCAGCATGGCCAAGGTTAGGGTTTAGGGTTTAGGGTTTAGGGTTTAGGGTTTCGGGCTGAAGCCGTGCGCGGAAGAGGGTTTGGGGTTTGCGCTTTAGCCTAGAGCTGGCGCTATGCTGCGCAAGCCCTGCTGCTCGCAAGGCCGAGGGTTTAGGGTTTAGGGTCTAGGGTTTAGGGTTTAGGGTTTAGGGTTTAGGGTTTAGGGTTTGTGCTGCAGCTGCTGGGGGCTATAGTCTGTTTGTTAATTGCTGATCGCGTGGGGCGCCGCGTGCTGCTGTTGGTGGGAGCTGGCGGCATTTGTTTGGCGCATTTGGCCTTAGCTGTAAACCCTAAACCCTAAACCCTAAACCCTAAACCCTAATCCCTAAACCCAAGCCCTAAACCCTAAACCCTAGGTTGTGGTTTCCACGGCTTCAGTCTTCAGTGCGCTTCCTTAGGGGCCTGCTGTTCTTACTGCTTCGAGAAACTCTAAACCCTAATTTGCTCCCCCTAAACCCTAAACCCTAAACCCTAGCAGTCACCTGAAGCCTTTCTTGCAATTAGGAGTCTCTGGAAAGTGTGTGAGCTGCAGCAGCACAACCCTGTTGCGCCAGGGATTAGGGTTTAGGGTTTAGGGTTTAGGGTTTGTGGTTTCAGGTGCTTGGCTTTGTGCGGCGCCAGCTGCTGCCGGAGAGTTTGCTGCAGCAGTGCACAGCTCCTGCTGCTGCTGCTGCTGCTGCTGCTGCTGCTGCTTACACGCCTGAGGAGCTTTTTGCTGCAGCAGCAACTAGCGCCTGCAGCAGCTTCTTGCTGCTGATGATGATTCTTATATGGGGCGCTACCTGGGCCTGCATGGCCACAGTTGTTGCTGCAGAGGTACAAACCCTAAACCCTAAACCCTAAACCCTAAACCCTAAGCCCAAGACCTATTGCAACAGAGAACGCGATTGCCCTTAGCTGCATCTTCGCTGTGTTCCCTCTCCTGTTTCATCGTGCAGCTTAACTCCACCATTCAGGGTTTAGGGTTTAGGGCCTAGGGTTTAGGGTTTAGGGTTTAGGGTTTAGGGTTTGTGGCTGCAGCTTTCCCCGCCGCGCCACCGCGCCTTCGGGGTTGGCGTCGCTGGAGCAGCAGGTTCTGTTTTAGCAGCAGTTTTCCAGCTTTATGGAGAGCCTTTGTTGGTTTATATTGGCATTGACAGTGAGCTAGGGTTTAGGGTTTAGGGTTTAGGGTTTAGGGTTTAGGGTTTGGGGTTTGGGGTTTAGGGTTTACGCGCCGGGTCAGAGGGTTTAGGGTTTTGAGCCAGGGGCTGGGGGTTGAGGGCGAGAGGCTAGCGAGGAGGGCTAGGGCCACGGGACTATGTCAACAGATTAGGGTTTAGGGTTTAGGGTTTAGGGTTTAGGGTTTGTGTGTTTGCGCGCAGTCAGCTTCCTCATCTTTGCTGCTCTCTCAGCTTCAGTTTTTATTTTTACATTTTTTTTGGTGCCGGAGCTTAGAGGGAAAGAATTGCATTCTGCGCCTGCGAGGGTTCTCGTAAACCCTAAACCCTAAACCCTAAATTGTGGTTTGTAAACCCTAGCTGCGGGGGTGCGGCCGCTGCAGCCACGCCCGCTGGGTCCTGTCTAAACCCTAAACCCTAAACCCTCCTCTCGCCTGTTTATTTGGGGCGCTGAGAAGGGTTTAGGGTGGCTTTGCACTCTTGCCCCGCATGGGGGTTTAGGGTTTAGGGTTTAGGGTTTAGGGTTTAGGGTTTAGACGCAGCGCTGACGTCCGAAGCTCAGTGCGCGGGAGAAGTGCTGCTGCAGCTGCTGCAAAATGAGTGCAGCAGCAGCAAATGCAGCAGCAACTACAGCAGCAGCAGCAGCAGCGGCAATTGCTGCAGCAGCAATATTTGCTGCAGGAGCAACAGTTGCTGCAGCAGCAAGTGCAGCAGCCGCAGCAGCAAGTGCTACAGCAGCAGCAATTGCTGCAGTCGCGAAGATTGCTGCAGCAGCAGCAGCAGCAACAGTATTTGAGTGTTTGAAGAGTGCCTGTCAAACCCTAAACCCTAGTGCTAAACCCTAAACCCTAGTGTTAAACCCTAAACCCTCCTCCGCAGCCTAAACCCTAAACCCTCGGTCCAGCGGTAGACCCATCTCATGGAGCCCTAGGCAGTCCCCAGCTCAAACCCTAAACCCTAAACCCTAGTCATGTGTCTTTAGACAGCACAAATTGCTGAGGGTCTGCAGCAGCTAGCTGCAGCAGCTGCAGCAGCTGCAGCAGCAGCAGCAACGACCTGCAGCAGCCAGCAGCAGCAGCTGCCTGCAAGCAGCAGCAGCTAGCAGCAGCTAGCAGCAACCACCAGCGGCTAGCTGCAGCTAGCTGCTGCGGAACACGTAGCCAGCTAGTTGCACAACTAGCTAGCTGCACAGCTAGCTGTGCAGCTAGCTGCACAGCTAGCTGCTAGCTAGCTGCAGCTAGCTAGCTGCTAGCTAGCTGCAGCTGCACAGCTAGCTGTGCAGCTGCAACTAGCTGTGCAGCTAGCTGTGCAGCTAGCTGTGCAGCTAGCTGTGCAGCTAGCTGTAGAGCTAGCTATTTTGCAGGCTATTTAGCTAGCTATGCTACGCTTCTACCTGCGTAGCTAGTTGCCTAGCTAGCTATCTAGCTAGCTACCTGGCTAGCTACCTAGCTAGCTGTTTGGCTAGCTGTTTGGCTAGCTGTGTAGCTGTAGCTAGCCAGGCCGCGAGCTAGGCGGCTAGCTGCAGCTAGCTGTGCAGCTAGTTGCAGCTAGTTGCAGCTAGCTGCAGCTAACTGCAACTAAGTGCGCAGCTAGCTACAGCTAGCTGCAGCTGGGTACGGCTAGCTGAGGCTAGCCACAGCTAGCTACGGCTAGCCACAGCTAGCCACAGCTAGCTACGGCTAGCCACAGCTAGCCACAGCTAGCCACAGCTAGCTGCAGCTAGCTGCAGCAGCAAGGAAGTGAATAAAAGTAAATATTAATTGAAAATATAAAGATGTGGCTAGCTGCAGCTACCCACAGCCAGCCCTAGCTAGCCTCAGCTAGCTAGCTAGCTGCAGCTAGCCACAGCTAGCTAGCTAGCCGCAGCTAGCCACAGCTAGCTAGCTAGCTAGCTGCAGCTAGCCACAGCTAGCTAGAGCCGTTTGTATCTGGGGCCTAGAATGGCTTCTGAGTTTTTGTGGAGTGGGAGATGGGGGGCTAGGGCGTATTCGGCGTGCAGGGTTTAGGGTTTAGGGTTTAGGGTTTAGGGTTTGGGGTTAAGGGTTTTAAGTATAGTGTTAAGCGTCTAGGGTTTAGGGTTTAGGGTTAGGGTTTAGGGCTTGGGGTTTAGGGTTTAGCGTTCAGAGCCCAGCTCTGAAGCATCGGGGCAGTCTTCTGAATCCGTAGAAGCCATAGGGAGTCTTTGACTCAGTTTTTGCTGTAGAGTTTAGCAGCAGCAGCAGCAGCAGCAGCAGCAGCAGCAGCAGCAGCAGCAGCAGCAGCAGCAGCCGCATGGCACAGGCGAGCTGGCTGGGGGGCCCCTGGGGCCCCCCAGTATACTTTTGGTTGTTTTGTGTTCTGTTCTGGTTTTGAATTGAACAGCGGGTTTTTAAGTGACGTTTAAGCCCTAAACCCTAAAATAGGGTTTAGGGTTTGGGTTTGGCGCTGGGCGTCTGGGGATGTACTGGGTGTTTCCCGCGGAGCTCAGGTGTCCATACACCTCAATCTATTCCATCTTTGTTTTTAATTAATTTTTATTTTCATTTATTTCTTTTCTTTCTTTTATTTCGGCAGCAGCTATGGGGACGGAGGTACGCTACCCGAACCCCCGATCTAGGGTTTAGGGTTTAGGGTTTAGGGTTTAGGGTTTAGGGTTTAGGGTTTAGAGGGCGTGTGCTATATAGGCGGAGGCTTTGCTGCTGGAAGTGGGCGCCGAGATGGGCCGGACTGAGGAGGATATGCGGCCATTCATTCGCAAGTAGGGTTTAGGGTTTAGGGTTTAGGGTTTAGGGTTTAGGGTTTATGGGCTAGGGTTTAGGGGCTAGGGTTTAGGGTTTAGGTTTTAGGATAATTGTGGAGCGTCATTCACAACAGTGCCCTACATTAGCTTCTATGATCGGGCGCCGGTGCTAGGGTTTAGGGTTTAGGGTTTAGGGTTTGGGGTCTAGGGTTTAGGGTTTTACGCTTTGGGATTTAGGGTTTAGGGTTTAGGGTTTGCCTTTGAAGTGCTTGCGCTCCTGCAGGATTGTAGAGGAAAACTGGCTGGAGACGAGAGGTTTGCTGCTGCTGTTGCTGCTGCTGCTGTTGCTGCTGCTGCTGCTGCTGTTGCTGCTGCCGCTGCTGCTGCTGTTACCGCCGCTGTTGCTGCTGTTGCTGCTCCTGCTGCTGTTGATTCCTCTCTTCCTGCTGGCTCTATGGCCCCGTAGTCTGGGGTTTAGGGCCTAGGGTTTAGGGTTTAGGGTTTAGGGTTTAGGGTTTAGGGTTTGTTGCAGAGAGTTTGGCGGCTCTCAGCAACGAGCAGTGGAAGCAGCTGGGAATTCCTCTTCGTTTGGAAACAGCTCTAAGGGCCCGCCTAAACCCTGCTGCTGCTGCTGCTGCTGCTGCTGCTGCTGCTGCTCCTGCTGCTGCTGCTGCTGCTGCTGCTGCTGAAGGCAGCAGCCAGCGTGCAGCAGCAGCGCCGGAAGAGGAAAGGCCTCAGTCAGAGAGCCGTAGGGAACTCTGCTGCTGCTGCTGCAGCTGCTGCTGCAGCAGCAGCTGCTGCTGCTGTGAATCCGTTGCTGCTGTTTGCAGTTGCTGCTACTTCCATAATTGCTGCTGCTGCTGCTGCTGCTGCTGCTGCTGCACTTGCCTGTGGTGCCTGACCTGCTGCTGCTGCGGCTTGTGGTTCAAGCCTTGCTGCTGCTGCTACAGCTGCTGCTGCTGCTGCTGCTGCAGCTGCTGCTGCTGCTTTGTGTCTTGTGCCTGCAGCTGGCACTCCCCGGGTGCTGTCCCTTCCCGCCCAGCAGCAGCAGCAGCAGCAGCAGCAGCAGCAGCAGCAGCAGCAGTTGCTGCTGCAGCAAGAGTTTACAGTCGAGAAAGGGGAAGCTCCTGAGGCCCTTTTTGTTTGTTCTATTGAAGACGCATTAGATTTGCTGCAAAGAAAAGTAAATGCAAATCAATTGCTGCTGTTGCTGCTGCTGCTGCTGCTGTTGCTGCTGCTGCTGCAGCAATAGAAGCAGCAGCACTTAGAGCAAGAGCAGCAGCAACAGCAGCAGCAGCAGCAGCAGCAGCAGCAGCAGCAGCAGCAGGTTTGCGGTGGTCCTGTAGCAGCAACTGCTGCTGCTGCAGCCATTACCCCACTTGCTATTCCCGCTGCACTTGCTGCTGCAGCTGGACCTGCTGCTGCTGCTGTTGCTGCTGCACTTGCTGCTGCTTCTTGATCTGCTGCTGCCGCTGGACTTGCTGCTGCTGCTTGACCTGCTGCTGCTGCAGTTGCCGCTGCACTTGCTGCTGCGGCTTGACCTCCTGCTGCTGCTGCCGCTGCACTTGCTGCTACCGCTTGACCTCCTGCTGCGCTGCACTTGCTGCTGCAGCGTCACCTGCTGCTGCTGCTGCTGCTGCTGCTGCTGCTGCTGCTGCTGCTGCTGCTGCTGCTGCTGCTGCTGCAGGTGTTGGGTGAGGACTTGAAAGCAGCAATTCGAGTGCTGCAGCAGCTGCTGCTGGGGGTTTTGGCGCAGCCGGCGAATCCAAAGAAAAGAAAAGTTCGCATTGGAAACCCTACCTTCCACGCTGCAGTGCGTAAACCCTAAACCCTAAACCCTAATCCTAAACCCTAAATCCTAATCCTAAACCCCAAACCCTAGTCCTAAACCCTGAACCCTAGTCCCTGCGCTGCGAAACCTGCCTTCCAAGCAGCAGTCCGTAAACCCTAAACCCTAACCCTATGCGCCAAAGCCTCACGCCGAGCCTCGAGCCCCGACTTCCACCGAAAACCCTAAACCCTAAACCCTAAGGCAAACCAAGAGCACGCGGAGGCGCCGCCGCCTGCGCTGCGCACGCAGCTAGGGTTTAGGGTTTAGGGTTTAGGGTTTAGGGTTTAGGGTTTGCTGCAGGCTGGTGATCTGCTACCGACTGCTGGCTGAAATTGCAGCAGCTCTGGGGGTTTCTGCTGCTCCTCTTCCAAAGGGCTACTTTGACCCTTTTTCCAGCAGCTTCAGTTCAAGCGCGGGCCAGAGGCAAACCCTAAACCCTAAACCCTAAACCCTTAACCCTAAACCCTAAACCCTAAACCCTAAGGCCAGGCTCGCGGGGGATGTGCCGCGCGCTGGCCTCGTGTCGCGACGCCAACGCAAATGCGCAGGGGACTCGGTTTCAGTTTGGCATCAGGGTTTAGGGTTTAGGGTTTAGGGTTTAGGGTTTAGGGTTTAGGGTTTAGGGTTTAGGGTTTGTGCGCAGCGCACTGCCGCCATCGGCAGCAGAGGCAAGGGCAGCAGAAGCAAGAGAGATTGAAAGGCAGATAAAGGAGAGAGAAAAACTGCTAGCAGTAAACCCTAAACCCTAATCCCTAGACCCTAAACCCTAAACCC
>NW_013655283.1:20000-25000 GCF_000499385.1 Eimeria necatrix
GAAGTTGCTGCCACTCTTGCAAATCCGTGCATGCTTTTTGGAGTGTATGTACACCCCAGTTGCTGAGCGCCTGCAGCAGCAAGTTTTCGTCGAAAGGATTTCCTTCATTTATTTTTGACTTTGCTTCTACAATTTGGAAAAAAGCAGCAAGAGGGAATTCCTTGGGTTCTGCTGCTGCTGCTGCTGCTGCTGCTGCTGCTGCTGCTGCTGCTGCTGCTGCTGCAGCAGCAGCGCCTAGTTTGCTGCTGCTGCTGAAGTAGTGGATATAAGCTTCAGCCACTGTGTAGTCCGCTTGGGCTTCGAGCTGCCCCCGCAGGAAGAGAGCAGCAAAAGTTGCTGCTAGGCTTTTGGGGACTTTTGCTGCTGCTGCTGCTGCAGGTGCTGCTGCTGCTGCTGCTGCTGCTTTCCGCGCCTTTTCTGCTGCGGGTTTTGCTGCGGCTGCGGCCTTTGCTGCTGCTGCTGCTGCTGCTGCTTCTGCGGCTTCGTCCGTCGCGGACCCTCCCTCTTCTCCTGCTGCTGCTGCTGCTTCCCCTGCTGCTGCTTTGCCCTTCTCCTCTTCTTCTGCTGCTGCTGCTGCTGCTGCTGCTGCTGCTGCTTCCTCGTCCTCCTCGTCTTCTGCTGCTGCTGCTGACTCTGAACTTTTGCCCGTCAGCATCCCCAGGAACTCCTGCAGGGTCACCTCCTCCTCTGCTTCTCCTGCTGCTGCTGCTGCTGCTGCTGCTGCTGCTGCTGCAGCAGGGTCAGCAGCTAAGAAGTTCACTCCCGTGTCCTTCTGCAGCTTCTCCAGCTGTACGTACACCCCGAGGCGCTGGCGAGCTGCATGTACACCTGAGAGCAGCAGCGCCATGCTGCTTCTTAGCTGCTGCTGCTGCTGCTGGATTTCTCGGAGTTTATCTTTTGCTGCTAGAGCTTCTTCAGCTGCGAGTTGCCTTTCTGCTGCTGCTGCTGCTGCTGCTGCTGCTGCGCCTCGGGCCTCTTCTTTCTTCTCCCGTTCTTCTGCTGCTGCGACTTTTGCTGCTGCTGCTTCCGCTTCTGCTGCTGCTGCTGCTGCTGCTGCTGCGACTTGCTGAACTACTGCAGCAAACCCTTCGACGGGCCGCAGCAGCAAAGCGAACGGCGGTTCCTTCGCGTCCGCGTCGCTGCTGCTGCTGCTGACGCCGCTGCTGCTGCTGCTGCTGCCGTTGCTGCTGCTGCTGCTGCTGCTGCTGCTGCTGTCCTGCACCCGCAAAGTCTTCAAAAACTCTCCCTTTGCTGCTGCTGTTGCCTGGTCCCATTGCTGCTGCAGTCGAGAGCCCTCAAGCCTGAGGTCGGCCAGTACCCACCTGGGGTCTTCTGGGGGCAGCCAGGGGCCCCTGGGGGCCCCCAGGGGGCCCCCCCGGGGGCCCCCCAGGGGGCCCCCCCGGGGCCCCCGGCGGCCAGCTAGCTGCAGCCAGAGGGCCCCCATTAGGGCCCCCACTGCAGCAGCAAGAGCTAACCACTGGTAAGAGTCCAGTGGTACCCTTGTGGGGCCCCTGCGTCTGGGTTTGGTGGTGTGGGTGGTGGGGGCCTCTGCTGCTGCTGCTGCTGCTGCTGCTGCTGGCTCTCCTATGTCCTTATCTATGTATTCCTGGGGCCCCATGTGGCTGCTGCCGCTGTCCTCGTCTTCTCTTTCAAGGACGAAGTCCTCGGCGGCGTCTGCTGCTGCTGCTGCCGCCATGGTCGAGGGTTTAGGGTTTAGGGTTTAGGGTTTAGGCTCCGACCCACGCCGCTCCTCGCGGCTAATAAACCCTAATAATGAAAACAAACAAAAGAGTCGCAAATATTATTTCAAAGGGAAAGAAAAGGCGCGCAGGGTTTTGCAGAAGCTGGCGGCGGGAGCCGAGCGACGGAGTCTCGCTCGCCTGCTGCTGCTGCTGCTGCTGCTGCTGCTGCTGCTGCAGCGGGCTCTCTAAAGGCAAATCTGCAATAAAAACTCCTTTTATTTCTATTTAAATGCCTCTGCAGCTCAAATAAACTCCACAAACGGGAAAAGAGGAGGCAGAAGTTGCAGCAGCCGCTCGAGCCGCCACGCCGGTGTTCACCGCAGGCGCTGCTGCTGCTGCTGCTGCTGTTGCTGCTGCTGCTGCTGCTGCAGTTCCGGGGTGTATTTACGCCTAAAAGACCGCTAAAAGTGTTATTTTGACTCATTTAATTCCTTAATTTACTTTTAAAAACTTAAAAACGCCAAAAAGATGCACAAACGCGGCTGGCCACGGCTGGAGGCGGCGAGCGGCTGCTGCCGCTGCCTCGAGAGCCCGCCTAGGGCTCTGCCTGCGGCGTTTGAAGCCTTTTTTGAACTCTTTGCGCTTTAAATTCATTTAATTCTTCGTTTAAAATTCATTTAAACTTTAAATTAAACAATTTAAGCTTTTTTTCGACGAGAAACTGCAAATCGAGCGGAGGCTGAGACCGAGCGCCAGCCTCAATCGACCCCGCCCCCCCCTTCGTGTTTCTTGCTTTTCCGACCAAGTTGCCTTTTTAAATTTAAAAATTTTAATTTTTTATTTTTTATTTTTAATTTATTTATTTATTCGTGCACAATTACGAAGTCCAGAGCAGCAGCAGCTGCTGCAGCAGCTGCAGCAGCTGCAGTAGCAGCAGCAGCAGCAGCAGCAGCAGCAGCAGCAGCAGCAGCAGTGCAACAGAACCACATGCTGCTGTGGAAGGAACCGCCGCTGCAGCAGCTGCAGCAACAGCTGCAGCAGCAGCTGCAGCAGCAGCTTCTGCTGCAGCAGCTAAACAGAACCGGATGCAGCTACAGAACTAGCTGCTGCTGCTGCTGTTCAAGTAGCTGCTGCTGCAGCAGCAAAAGCCTACCGCAGCTAAATCCAGCATACCTAAACCCTAAACCCTTCAGCGAAGCGCTCAAACCCTAAACCCTAAACCCTAAACCCTAAATCCCAAGCCCTCGGCCTTCAAGGCTAGGCCTTAACCCAACGTCCTTCAGCCTTAATCGCTAAACCCTAAACCCTAAACCCTAAACCCTAAACCCTAGACCTTGACTTAGCCCTAATCATCAAACCCTAAACCCGAGAAGCTGGCCTTTAGCTGTAAACCCTAAACCCTACTCTCCGGCCCTTAGGTTGTAAACCCTAAACCCTAGAACCTGAAGCTGAAACCCTAAACCCTAAACGCTAAACCCTAAACCCTAAACGCTAAACCCTAAACCCTAAACCTCAACCCCCCATGCCGTCCCTGATCTCCCCAGAGGTCTAGGTTTTACGGTTTAGGGTTTAGGGTTTAGGGTTTAGGGTTTAGGGTTTAGGGTTTAGGGTTTAGGATAGAGGATTTAGGATTTAGGGTTTAGACAGACACAGGTTTTAGCCCAAAGAGCATTCAGGGGAGTTTCAGACTTAGACAGAATTAGGGTTTAGGGTTTAAAGGGTTGAGGGTTTAGGGTTTACATAAACTTGGGGTTTTGGCTTTTCAGGGTTTAGGGTTTGGACAAACTTAGGGTTTAGGGTTCCAAGGGATTAGGCAGCAGCAGCAGCAGCAGCAAATCACCAATTTCTTCTCAGTATACTAGAAAGCCTACAAGCAGCAGCAGCAGCAGCAGCTACCGCTGCCGCTGCTGCAGTTGCTGCTGCTGCTGCTGCAGCGACTGCTGCTGCAGTTGCTGCTGCTGCTGTTGCTGCTGCTGTTAGTGCATGCAGTTGCCGCCGTATTTGCTGCTTTCTGCTTCTGCTGCAGCAGCGGCGTACAACTGCTGCTGCTGCTTCGGCTGCTGTTACTGCTGCTGCTGCTGCTGTTACTGCTGCTGCTGCTGCTGCTGCTGCTGCTGCTGCTGCTGCTGAGTTTTTTCTCTGCTCCCTTCTGCAGCACCTTGGGCTCCAATTTATTTTTTATTTTGTTTTATTATTTGCCTAGAATCCTGCTTCCACAGTTTTGCTGCTGCTGCTGCTGCTGCTGTTGCTGCGTTTGCTGTTGATGCTGCATCTACTGCTGCTGCTGCTGATGCTGCTGCTGTTGCTGCAGCTGCTGTTGATGCTGCCTCTACTGCTGCTGCTGCTGCTGTTTGATGCTGCTGCTGTTGACGCTGCTGCTGTTGCTGCTGTTGCTGTTGCTGCTGCTGCTATTCATGCTGTTGGCGCTGTTGCTGCTGCTGCTGTTGCTGCTGCTGCTGCACCTTTAGTGGGGAAGCTGAGCAGCTGCATCTCAGTTAAAACCTAAACCCTAAACCCTAAACCCTAAAACCTAAAACCTAAACCCTAAACCCTAACACTAACCGATAGAAAATAAACATATATCGAATATCACAGAAGCCACAACTCTAAACCCTAAACCCTAAACCCTAAACCCTAAGCCTCCGGGGCTTGAGATCCAAGGCTGAGGATCCTTAACCCTCAGCGTCAAACCCTAAACCCTCATAACCAAACCCTAAACCCTCGTTACCAAACCCTAAACCCTCGTTCTCAAGCCCTAAACTGCTGCCATGAAACCCTAAACCCTAGTCGCCAAACCCTAAACCCCCCCACTACTTTCAACAAAGTGCAGCCGTTTTTGTTGCTGCTGCATGCAGTAGCAGCAGCAGCAGGTGTTGCTGCTGCTGAATACAACAGCAGCAGCAGCAGCAGTTGTTGTTGCTGCTGCATACAGCAGCAGCAGCAGTAGGCGTTGTTGCTGCTGCATGCGGCAGCAGCTGCAGCAACAGCACCAGTTGTTGTTGCTGCTGCAGGCAGCAGCAGCAGCAGCAGCGCCAGTTGTTGTTGCTGCTGCAGGCAGCAGCAGCAGCAGCAGCGCCAGTTGTTGTTGCTGCTGCATGCAGCAGCAGCAGCAGCAGCGCCAGTTGTTGTTGCTGCTGCATGCGGCAGCAGCAACAGCAGCGCCAGTTGTTCTTGCTGCTGCATGCAGCAGCAGCAGCAGCAGCGCCAGTTGTTGTTGCTGCTGCATGCGGCAGCAGCTGAAGCAGCAGCAGTAGCTGCTGCTGCTGCTGTTGCTAGCTGCCTCGGGGGGCCCTTCAGCAGCAGCTTGCTTCTATAGAC
>NW_013655283.1:30000-35756 GCF_000499385.1 Eimeria necatrix
GTTTGGGGTGAGGGGTGAGGGAGCAAGAGAGGCTGGAGCCGCGGCGCGGCGGGAAAAAGGAAGGGCTTGGGGGGTGAGGTTTTGGGGAACTCTGCTCCACGCTGTTGATTAGGGTTTAGGGTCTAGGGTCTAGGGTTTAGGGTTTAGGGTTTAGGGTTTAGGGTTTAGGGTTTAGGGTTTGTCTCAGGCTACGGGGGTGCCGGCGGCGCTCCCGCGCAGCTCTATGGCGGCTACAATTATGCCTATCACCCTTACTACGCAGCGTACTATGCTCGTGAGTAATTAAATAAATAAATAAATTAATTAATTAATTTAATTGATTTAATTAATTTAAATAATTTAATTAATTTAGTTAATTTAATGAAATAAATAAATAATAAAGTAATTAGTTCTTTTAATTTGGGGTTTTTGGGCGCTCGAGCGAAGGCGCGAGCGGCGCAGGGGCCGGCGTGCTGCCGCAAACCCTAAACCCTAAACCCTAAACCCTAAACCCTAATTTGCTTGTGGGAAGTGCGTGAAGTCTGTTTGCTTCACATGGATTCCCCAGGAGATTTTCTTTTCAACAATTTCTTACTATTACAATTGCAATTATTAATTTAGTTTGTTTAATTTATTTAATTAAGTTTAATCAATTAATTATATTTATTTATTTATTTGTTTATTTATTTATTTATTTATTTATTTATTTAAAATTGCTTTTTGCCTTTTAGTGTCTTTGGCGTCTTTTTTTTTGCTTTTTTCCGCAAAGTCGCTGAGACCAGCCGCCGAATTGAACAAAACAAATAAATAAATCCCTAAATAAAATAAAATTAATTAAATTAAATAAATTAAATTAAATAAATTAAATAAATTAAATTAAATTAAATTAATTAAATGAAATGTTTTGCTGCAGAAATGGCTGCGGCCTACGGCGGCGGCGGCTACGGGGGCTATTCGCCGGAGGGCTCTTTGGGTGCGGAGCGGAGCAGCAGCAGATTGCCGAGCAGCAGATCGACTCCTTATTGATGAAAAAAAGCTTTTAAAAAGCTTTTAAATATTCTTTTTGAAGCTCTTGCATGCATTTAGTTGAATAGAGCTCTTCAAGACTTCCATTTTGGTCCAAAAGCCGCTCCATTTCGACAAAAAGAGCCCTTTCCGCGCATGCACGCGGTGTACGTACACCCCGTGCATGCGCATGCAGCAGCAGCAGCAGCAGCAGCAGCAGCAGCAGCAGCAGCAGCGGCAGCTGTCGGTACACCTGGATGCGTTTCTTGCTGTCAGTCGCAAATGAGAAATAATAAATAAATAATTCTTCGTAATTAATTAATTAATTAATTATTTATTATTCGCATCTCCGCGGGCGCCGTCCAAACCGCGCGAAAGAGGCCCCTCGCGTCCCTAGGGTTTAGGGTTTAGGGTTTAGGGTTTAGGGTTTAGGGTTTGGGGTGTTGCTGCCGAATCGCGCCACCGTCTGCGCCCTGGGAAACGGCTGCAGCAGATTTATTTATTTATTTCAAAAGTAAAACAAATGAAATAAAATAAATAAATTAAATAAAATAAATAAATTAAATAAATAAAATAAAATGAAATAAATAAATACAATTAAATAAATAAAAAGAAATAAAAGAAATGAAATAAATAAATAAAATAAAACCCGCTAACCGCCTTCTGACTTCAACAATAAAAGAACAAAATTAAATAAATAAATAAATAAATAAATAAATAAATAAATAAATAAATAAATAAAATTAATTTAGTTTATTTGTTTGTTTATATTTAAACTCTTCTGCGCTATGGGGGCCCTAATTTTGGCTGTGGGAGGGGGCCGGGGGGCCCCCAAACCCTAAACCCTAATTTAGGGTTTTCGAGAAGCGCTTTTTCGGGAGGGCTTTCTCAAAGGGTGGGTGAGGAACGGCGGCTAGCTGGCTAGCTAGCCAGCTAGCTGGCTGGCTCACTGATTGGCTAGCTAGCTAGCTAGCTAGCCAGCTGCGTGGCTAGCTAGCTGCCTGGCTTTCTGCGTGGCTAGCTAGCTTTTTGGCTAGTTGGCTAGCTAGCCAGTTCTCTGGCTAGCAAGCTAGCTAGCTGGCTGCCTTGCTACCTAGCTAGCTGGCTGCCTGGCTAGCTAGCTAGCTGGCTGCCTGGCTAGCTAGCTAGGTAGCTGCCTGGCCAGCTAGCTAGCTAGCCGCCTGGCCGGTTACCTAGCTAGCTGGCCACTGGCTAGCTAGCTGGCTAGCTACTGGCTAGCTAGCTAGCCAGCTAGCTACTGGCTAGCTAGCTGGCTAGCTAGCCAGCTACTGGCTAGCTAGCTAGCTACTGGCTAGCTAGCCGGCTACTGGCTAGCTAGCTAGCTAGCTAGCTGTAAGGGCCCCCTCGGGCCTGAGTAGCAACGGGGCCCCTGTTTGGGGGTTTTGAGGGAAAACTGCACCGGGAAAGAGTTTGTCTTTAGGGTTTAGGGTTTAGGGTTTAGGGTTTAGGTGGGGTGGCCGGCACTTAGGGTTTAGGGTTTAGATTGGCTGCTGGGGTTTAGGGTTTAGGGTTTAGGCTGCAGCCGCCTAGGGTTCAAACTCGGTTGCTAGCGTAGCGTTTAGGGTTTAGGGTTTACGCAGCCTGTAACTAGGGTTTAGGGTTTACGCAGCCTGTAACTAGGGTTTAGGGTTTAGGGTCTTAGCTTCGGCTGCTAGCTAGGGTTTAGGGTTTAGGGCTTCGGCGGCCCCCAGGAAGAAGGCTGTCTGGTATATTAGGGTTTAGGGTTTTAGGGTTTAGGGTTTAGGGTTTGGAAGACAGCGTCTTAGGTTTCATAGCAACAGAGAATTATTGCTTTTCAAAAAGGCATTTGCTGCTGCTGCAGCTGCAAACTTTTGCTGCTGCTGCTGCAGAGGCAGTTGCTGCTGCTGCAGCTGCAAACTTTTGCTGCTGCTGCTGCTGCAGCAACAGCAACTTTTGCTGCTAGAGCAGCAGGAACATTTGCTGCAGCAGCGTCAGCTGCAGCAGCACCATTTGCTGCAGCAGCAGATGGTGCTGCAGCAGCAGCAGCAGCAGCAGCAGCAACTGTTGCTGCTGTAGCGGCATCTGCTGCAGCAGCAGGTCCCCTATTCTTAAAGTTTCACATTTGCAGCGCACTGTTGCTGCAGCTGCTGCTGCAGCTGTTGCTGCAGTTGTTGCTGCAGCTGCTGCTGCAGCTGTTGCTGCAGTTGTTGCTGCAGCTGCTGCCGCAGCTGCTGCTGCAGTTGTTGCTGCTGCTGCTGCAGCTGTTGCTGCAGTTGTTGCTGCAGCTGCTGCTGCAGTCGCCGCGGCCGTTGCTGCTGCAACTGTTGCTGCAGTTGCTGCTGCAACTGCTGCTGCAGCTGCTGCAGCAGCTACTTTTGCTAAAGTAGCTGCTGCTGCTGCTGCAGCTACTTCTGCTTTTTCTTCCTCTTGCCCTTGCTGCTGCTGCTGCTGCTGCTGCTGCTGCTGCTGCTGCCTGTGTCCCCTTTGCTGCAGCTGGCGTCGCCCTCGCCGCTGCTGCTGCTGCCTTCGCCGCTGCTGCTACCGCTGCTGCTGCTGCCTTCGCCGCTGCTGCTGCTGCCTTCCCCGCCGCCGCTGCTGCTGCTGCTGCTGCTGCTGCTGCTGCTGCTGCTGCTGCTGCTGGGGATAAGGTGTTTCAAATACTTCTTCGAAGAGGAGCAGCAATTGCCTTCTCTAAACCCTAGGGTTTTGTGTCTGCATTGTGTTGCAGTCCACTGGTAAACATTAATGCGCATGTCGCGGCTCATGGCCTAACCACAAACCCTAAACCCTAAACCCTAAACCCTAAACCCTAAACCCTAAACCCTAAATCCTAAACCCTAGTGGGTGGGAGGGAAGAGGCCCTGCGCGCTGTGGGCCTCTTCGAGGGTTTAGGGTTTAGGGGCCTTTGAATATGCTGCTGCTAGGGTTTGGCGGGAGGCTAGGGTTTAGGGTTTAGGGTTTGAGGCTTAGGGTCTAGAACTGGAGGTCTAGGGTTTAGGGTTTAGAGTTTGGGGCTCACCACATAGTCTTCTTTATGCTTCTCCACCAGCTTGGAAATAATTTTTGTCTCCATCTCGTTCAGCCTGAGACAAACCCTAAACCCTAAACCCTAAACCCTAAACCCTAAACCCTAAGACCACCCGCCGTGCGGCCCCCCAAACCCCCCCGCGCACCCCGCTCCCCAAGCCCTAAACCCTAAACCCTAAACCCTAAACCCTAAACCCTAAAGCCCGCCGGCAGTGCCCTCCCGGCAACCCTCCCCCAAACCCTAAACCCTAAACCCTAAACCCTAAACCCTAAAAGGGGGTATAAATCACTTTTTGTGGGGCGAGACTTGGCGGAGTTCTTCGTCGTCTGCGAAAAGCTCGAGGTGGTGTTTTAAATCCACAAGTTGTTTATTTTGAATTAGGGTTTTGTCATTTTTATAATTCTTTTTCAAAATTAAATCCAAACAATTCTTTTTCAAGTCATAAAACCCTCGCCGCGCACTCTTGGGCCGCCGCGACTGCACCCGCAACACGCGCTTCCGCGTCCGCTTCATTTCGAGGGTTTAGGGTTTAGGGTTTAGGGTTTAGGGTTTAGGGTTTGGGGTTTGGGGTTTAGGGTTTGGGGTTTGCGGTGGGCCGCCTGCGGCGCCGGGGTTCGCGAAGGTAGAGGCCGGGGAGGTTTGTTGAAGGAGATGAATGCGCACGCGAGGGTTTAGGGTTTAGGGTTTAGGGTTTAGGGTTTAGGGTTTGGGGTTTAGGGCTGGAAGATTTCAAACCCTTAACACTAAACCCTAAACCTGCGCAACAGGAAACACCGAACGAAGAAGCAAAGAGGCACAAAGGCGCCAATGGATCAAAGATGCTTCACAATTTAGGGTTTAGGGTTTAGGGTTTAGGGTTTAGGGTTTAGGGTTTAGGGTTTAGGGTTTAGGGTTTAGGGTTCAAAGAGTATCGGCATGCAAGGCCGCGAGTGGGGCCTGCTGCCGGGGCTTTTCGAAACTCTAAACCCGAACCCCAAAACCCTAAACCCTAGGCCCTAAACCCTAAACCCTAAACCCTAAACCCTAATTTTTAAATTCTAAAACCCCAAACTATTACTGCTGCCATTTTATTTCCCCAAAAGCTCTTTGGGGCCCCCGGGGGCCCCCGGCGTTGGCCGTCGGGTCGGGGTGTACATACACCTCGTTTCAGATCCTGCACCCAAACCCCTAAACCCTAAACCCTAAACCCTAAACCCTAAACCCTAATCGCCCGCTCGAAACCCTCGCATGCATACCGCAGCCTCCCGCCTCTTAGGGGCCCCCCGGGGGGCCCCCCAAACCCTTTACAGCGTCGCCCGCAGCAGTCCAAGGGGCCCCCCTTGGGGGCCCCCAGGGGGCCCCCCAGAGGCCCCTAGGGGCCCCCCCCAAGAAGCCAAAAGGGGGGGGCCCCCCGGGGGCCCCCTTAGGGGCCCCCCCTCTAGGGGCCCCCCTGGGGGCCCCCTTTCTGGGGGCCCCCTTGGGGGCCCCCCAAGGGGGGCCCCCAGAGTGCCTCCCAGGGGCCCCCTTTCTGGGGGCCCCCTTTCTGGGGGCCCCCTTTCTGGGGGCCCCCCCCAGGGGGCCCCCGGGGGCCCCGTGGGGGCCCCCGGGGGGCCCCCCTGGGGGGCCCCCCGGGGGCCCCCCGGCCCCGTTTTTGGGTTTATTGGTATTAATTTATTGCGGACTTTTTCGAGTTCTTCGCAATCCCGAAAAGTAAATAAAATGATGAAAAGGGCCCTCGAAAGTCATGTGGAATATTTAAGACAACTTGGGGGGCCCCCCCCCC
>NW_013655284.1:0-1421 GCF_000499385.1 Eimeria necatrix
ATTCGTTTTGTTTGCTTGGTGGCTCGAAATGTGGTCCTGTAATTGGAGAACACCATAGCAGTGTTTCTGCTTAATACGGGAGACGCAGTGGTATGTTTGGAGTATACCCAGAAAGATGGCCTTTTGTTGGAGTTCCCATCCTGCATACAGGTTGCACAGCGTAGCAAAAGGAGAAAATTAGCTGCTCTGCCAAGTTATTCAGAGAAGCTGTGTAGGGACTACAAGCAACGTACAGATTGCCTGCTTGAAATCCGCTGTTGGCTCCGTCGGATTGTTGGTGCTAACTGCAATAGCATGCGCCATATGCTCACAACTGACAGCTCAAGGTCGATTCTGTGTTTTCAGGTATCTTACAGTATCGTATAATCACGGCGCACAGCGGCGCAGACAGGTTCCCGTCAACTACAATTTGTATGAGGTGAAGCTGAAATCATCAGGTCTGGCAAAGGTTTTAGGAACAGGAAGATGCGCTTGAGCGACGCTTGTCACTTAAGGCTTCTTTACCCGTAAAGTTAAATGGGCATAACTGAGTGTCTTGGTAGAATGCAAACGGCTTACTAATACTGAAGGAGCTAGACGTCTGCAGTTGCATGCACGCTTATTCTTTCTTTTGCCTGCTGCTTAGTAGTTGTCGTTGTAATGTTCCGGAAGTGCATGGCAGGCGAAAACGCACTGTAACTTGCTTGCACGAAGTTTTCGTTTTGTTTGCTTGGTGGCTCGAAATGTGGTCCTGTAATTGGAGAACACCATAGCAGTGTTTCTGCTTAATACGGGAGACGCAGTGGTATGTTTGGAGTATACCCAGAAAGATGGCCTTTTGTTGGAGTTCCCATCCTGCATACAGGTTGCACAGCGTAGCAAAAGGAGAAAATTAGCTGCTCTGCCAAGTTATTCAGAGAAGCTGTGTAGGGACTACAAGCAACGTACAGATTGCCTGCTTGAAATCCGCTGTTGGCTCCGTCGGATTGTTGGTGCTAACTGCAATAGCATGCGCCATATGCTCACAACTGACAGCTCAAGGTCGATTCTGTGTTTTCAGGTATCTTACAGTATCGTATAATCACGGCGCACAGCGGCGCAGACAGGTTCCCGTCAACTACAATTTGTATGAGGTGAAGCTGAAATCATCAGGTCTGGCAAAGGTTTTAGGAACAGGAAGATGCGCTTGAGCGACGCTTGTCACTTAAGGCTTCTTTACCCGTAAAGTTAAATGGGCATAACTGAGTGTCTTGGTAGAATGCAAACGGCTTACTAATACTGAAGGAGCTAGACGTCTGCAGTTGCATGCACGCTTATTCTTTCTTTTGCCTGCTGCTTAGTAGTTGTCGTTGTAATGTTCCGGAAGTGCATGGCAGGCGAAAACGCACTGTAACTTGCTTGCAATGGAAAAGCTGATTTTCTGTAAAACACAACCACCTGGA